>NW_026112335.1:10000-37500 GCF_024679095.1 Eriocheir sinensis | reverse complement strand
ATGAGACGAAGAGCCTTAGCCTCCACTCTGTCCAGAAGAGCTGTGGTGGAGCCCCCACATGAGATGCATACTCCATACGAGGGCGGACAAGGCCCTGTATATGGACAGCAACTGTGCAGGGGAGAAGAACTGGCGGAGACGGTACAGAACGCCCAGCCTCGAGGAAGCTGATTTAGTAAGAGATGAGATATGAAGTTTCCAGTTGAGATTTTGAGTTAAGGATAGACCGAGGATGTTTAGTGTTGAGGAAGGTGATAGCTGGGTGTTGTCAAAGAATAGGGATAGTTGTTTGGAAGATTGTGTCAGTGGATAGGTGGAGAAACTGTGTTTTGAGGCGTTGAAGGACACCAGGTTCTTCTTGCCCCAATCGGAAATAATAAGGTCTGAGGTTAAGCGTTCCGCAGCCTCCAGCCTTGAGTCGTTAAGTTCCTGAAGGGTCTTCTATTAAAAGAAGTTGAATAATGCAGAGTGGAATCATCGGCGTAGGAATGGATAGGACAGTTCGTTTTGGAAAGAAGATCATCAATGAACAACAGAAAAAGAGAGGGAGATAGGACAGAACCCTGTGGGACACCACTGTTAATAGATTTAGGGGAAGAACAGTGACCGTCTACCACGGCAGAAATAGAACGGTCAGACAGGAAACGGGAGAGAAAGGTACAGAGAAGGATAGAAACCGTAGGAGGGTAGTTTAGAAAGCAAAGATTTGTGCCAGACCCTATCAAAAGCTTTTGATATGTCCAGCGCAATAGCAAAAGTTTCACCGAAACGGCTAAGAGAGGATGACCAAGAGTCAGTTAAGAAGGCTAGGAGATCACCAGTAGAACGCCCCTTGCGGAACCCATACTGGCGATCAGACAGATGTGCGCATTTAAACCCAACCCTCTCATGTACGTTCTTAAGGATCTGTGTGTGTGTGTGACTATAACTTTAGTGGTAGTTAGTGTGGTAGTTGACCTTCCCTCACCCCAAAACTCGTGATCCTAACTGTAGTGTGGCAGGAGTTATAGGTGTTCAAAGTTAGGGTTATAAAAAATCTGAATCCATGTTGCTTGAATTCATATCTCTCAACATTTTCTGCTATAACTCAGCTTGTGTGTGGTATAAGTGACTGTAACTTTAGTGGTAGTTAGTGTGGTAGTTGACCTTCCCTCACACCAAAACTCGTGATCCTAACTGTAGTGTGGTAGGAGTTATAGGTGTTCAAAGTTAGGGTTATAAAAAATCTGAATCCATGTTGCTTGAATTCATATCTCTCAACATTTTATGCTATAACTCAGCTTGTGTGTGATATGAGTGACTGTAACTTTAATGGTAGTTAGAGTGGTAGTTGACCTTCCCTCACACCAAATTTCATTATCCTAACTCCAGTGTGGCAGGAGTTATAGGTGTTCAAAGTTAGGGTTACGAAAAATCCCAAGCTATTTGAGGGGAGTGTTTCCCTTCCTTCCTCCCTTTCCTCCTCCTCCTTCTCCTCCTCCTCCTCCTCTTCCTCTTCTTCATCCTCCTCCTCCTCCTCCTCCTCCTCTTCCTCCTCTTCCTCTTCCTCCCCCTCCTCCTCCTCCTCCTCCTCCTTTTCCTCCTCTTCCTCCTTCTCTTCCTCCAATTATTTTCCTTACATGTCCATTTTTACATCTGTGTGTGTGTGTGTGTGTGTGTGTGTGTGTGTTTCATATGTGCGTTCCTCCTCCTCCTCCTCCTCCTCCTGTGCGTTTCTTGTGTGCGTTCCTCTTCCTCCTCCTCCTCCTCCTCCTCCTCCTCCTCTTTCTCCTCCTCCTCCTCGTCCTCCTCCTTTTCTTCCAGTTATTTTCCTTACATGTCCATTTCTACATCTGTGTGTGTGTGTGTGTGTGTGTGTGTGTGTGCGTTTGTGTTTGTGTTTGTGTGTGTGTGTGTGTGTGTGTGTGTGTGTTTCTCATGTGCGTCTCTGCCCCCACACACAGAGATTAGATGCCCCGCCCCCCCCGAGGACGACCCCAAACTTGCCTCGTCCCAGCCCGGCCTCGCTTCGTCTCGGCTCAAACTGATCTCGGGGAATGACCGCCGACTCCCCTCGCTCTATGGGAGAAGGAGAGGGAGGGGGAAAGAGAGAGAGAACGAGAGCTACAGGTAAGGACAATATATGACAGGTGGACAGTATATGATAGGTGGACAATATATGACAGGTGGACAGTATATGATAGGTGGACAGTATATAACAGGTGGACAATATATGATAGGTGGACAGTATATAACAGGTGGACAATATATGATAGGTGGACATTATATGATAGCTGGACAGTATATGATAGCTGGACAGTATATAACAGGTGGACAATATATGATAGGTGGACATTATATGATAGATGAACAGTATATGATAGGTGGACAATATATAATAGGTGGACAGTATATGATAGGTGGACAATATATGACAGGTGGACAGTATATGATAGCTGGACAGTATATAACAGGTGGAGAATATATGATAGGTGGACATTATATGATAGCTGGACAGTATATGATAGGTGGACAATATGTGACAGGTGGACAGTTTATGACAGGTGGACAATATATGACATTCCTAGACACCTTAGACCAGTGGTTCTTAACATTTTTTGGCTGCGACCCAAAATCCTGTCCAGACCGACCATGGCGACCCTTAAAACACTTAAACACTTTTTTTTTTTTTATTGTAAAATACTTGTGCTTGTAAAAACGTGTGACAGAAAAAAAAAACATATGCAGATATTTTTATTGATACAAGTAGACCCATGATAAATAAAACAGTGCATTAGGATTTACTGGAATCAAAATCAACATGTTTCGTAATATAAAATCAAATGTATAGTCAGGCTATAATTTACCGTTGTGGAAAAGAGTAAGTATTCGTACAATCCTTCTTAACATGAGATATAGTGTTAAAATCAATGGGATCCTTGACACTGGATTGTTTTCGTCAGCTCTTCAAATGTGGGTGATTTTGATGATAGGCTGCATCTTAGGTCATCCTCTGGTTGCAAACGGTTTCTGTGTCTTGTCTTTGTGACTGTGAAGGATGAACATCCTGCCTCACACAGGAAAGTTGTAGCAAAGGGAATTAGCGTGTTCAGGGCTTCACCTCCAATATTGGGCTTTTCTTTATAAACTTTGATCCAAAATGAACTCAATGATTAATTTTGCCTTTTGAAATCGTAATGAAGTGTTTTGTCATTCTGGATCTCAATAAGCTCCTCCTGTAGCTTGCTGATGTTTGCAATTTCATCAGGTAGGGCTTCAGCTTCAATGTTTAAGGGGTTTCTTACCCAACTGTAGTTGAGCGTGTCTTCTGGAATGTAATGATCAAACTGTCTAATTAGTTTGGATATGTGTCCCTCAATAATGCCTTGGACTTGGATGAGAGAGAATCTTTCATCCTCCAGGAGTAGGCTCAACGATGGAAATGATGCAGTCTTTCCAGATTTGATTTTATTCATCCACAACTTCAGTTTTTTGGAAAGCTACAAGGTGCGAGGTAAGCCTTGATTGCTGCACGCTCATGGCCGCTGTGTTGGAAGGAGCATCTAGTCTCTGCCTTTTCAGTTTCTGTTCTTCTCTTTTAAAGAAGCTTCGCTCCTTGTTGACAAGTCCACTGTGCTTTCCTTCTAAGTGTCGTCTAAGTTTGTTCTGTTTGAAGGACTCGCTAATCAGAACTTCCCCACAAATAACACATTGTGGTTTAATAAGTACGCCCTGGTGAGTTACGTGTGTGAAACCTAGGATAAGGCATTCATCCTTGTACTGTCTTCACATAAACAAACACACACACAAACTCTTCTCTTTTATTTATATTTAGACGAAGATATTCTGCATGACCTCCTTGCCTTATCATGGGATTAGTCCGCGAGTCATCCAGGAGACCCTAACAAACACACGCGCCCTTCCCGTGCCGAGTTACTGCCTCCCACACACAGCACGTGGTTTGCATCGACACTAGGCTGGCTGACTTACCTGTCTGTGTTTGGTGCAAGAAGACGTCGGTAGCTTAAATAAAGGTTGTGCGGTGCATTGTAGCGGCACTGCTTCACGGGACAATGTTGCTGCAAGTAGCGGAGTGTCCTGTAGTCAGCAGTGTTCTCGCGCTGCTTGGCGCATTTTTATTCGTCTGAGTTGGGAACTGATGCCGCCCCGCCCCCTCGCCGGGCTTCTATGTGCCGCGGCCCCGCGCCGCCACGCCCGCCAGAACAGTCGGGAAGGTTCTCCCGCCCACTGGTATGGTCCACGGGCCCTGCTGACACTGGGGCATAACATTAGTAATCAGGATACGTGTGATAAGGCTTCCATAATGCTAATATATATCAGTTATCTGCACACACTGCATGACAGGTGGAGAAGTTAAGTTTTTGAGGCAGCTGAGCGCGACGAGTTCCTTCTGCCTCATTCAGAACATCTCATTTTATATAGATAGGAATATTGGGAAAATGATAAGTCTACATATCCTTGGTGACCCATTCAAATGGCTTGGCGACCCAGGGGTTAAGAACCACTGCCTTAGACTATCACTACGCTGATTAGAACACCCTTTAAGGTACTATTTCACACCCCAGAAGAGTGCTATCCCGAACCCACCCCTACTACTACTACTAATAATAATACTTCTACTACTACTACTATTACTATTACTATTACAGGGTTGTCAGTGTGGCGACCTACGAGTGCCCCAAGGGATATATTGTCAATACTACTACTACTACTACTACTACTACCCCGACTACTGATACTACTTCTACTACTACTACTACTACTATTTCTACCGCTGCTACTACCGCTGCCCTGCTGACCTGTAGTAGTAATGGGACTTGGTCAGGTCCTGTTCCTGCTTGCTCTTGTAAGTAGAAATGTGATTTGTAAGTAATTTTATAAGTGATATACTACTACTACTACTACTACTACTATTACTACTACTATCGCCAAAACTACTATTACTAATAGAATCAACACCCATTTAAACCTACCATTCCTCACCCAACAACCACTACTACCACCACCCAGCCCCTACCATGGCTACCACACACCTACCATACATATACCATACATATACCATGGCCCCTTGTAACCCCTCCTATGGTATTTAGAAGCCATTTAAACCTACCATTCCTCACCTAACTACCACTACCACCCAGCCCCTACCATGGCTACCACACACCTACCATACATATATATCAGTAGAACCAACATGGCCCCTTGTAACCCCTCCTATGGTATTTAGAAGCCATTTAAACCAACCATTCCTGACCCAACAACCACTACTACCACAACCCAGCCCCTACCATGGTTACCACACACCTACCATACATATACCAGTAGAACCACCATGGCCCCTTGTAACCCCTCCTATGGTATTTAGAAGCCATTTAAACCAACCATTCCTGACCCAACAACCATTACTACCACAACCCAACCCCTACCACTATCACTACTACTACTACTACTACTACTACTACTACTATTTCAGATGTGGACTGTAGACTACCGGAGAAGATGGTCAGCGGGTACTATCGCCTCTTAAGTAACACCACACACCTCGGCACGCAAGTAAGGACCCCACTACTACTACTACTACTTAAACTACTACTATGACCCTTCCTACTACCACCACTGTCTTTACCACCTACTTAAACCTATTATTCGTCACCCCACAACCCCTACTACTACAACCCACCTACTACCACTGCTACTTATACTTATACTACTTGCAGGTGGCGTACGAGTGTGTCCCTAACTACAAGGTCCAAGGGAGGATTAGGAGACACTGCCTAGCCCAGCGTTTCTCAACCTTTGATAGCCCATGGCCCCCCTCACCGAGTGGCTAACACTCGTGGCCCCCTGCCCTTCAATAAAAAAAAATGCAGATTTTGTTTTATGTTGTTTATTCAGTCACTAAAATTATAAATCAAAGTAAAAAATTTTGCTGAACAATATAATCAATGAGACACTTGCTGTTGGGCTCGTGTGACGAGGCCTCTTATGTCTGGCTCCGTCTTGGACACAGCAAGGCGAATATCGTTCCCAACATCAAGACGGTTTCTGGACTTCGTTTTAATGGTCGCCAGGTCAGAAAATCCAGATTCGCAAAGGTATATTGTGGCGAATTGAACGTGCATTTCGGATGCCTTCTTGCTGAGTAGTGGATATGCATCCTGAACAGACAACCAGAAGCTGGAGAGGTCTTCTCTGTTACTGAAGGCCAGCTTCATTGCTTTTGAGACCTTCAACTCTGCGAGCTCCTCTGCTTCGTCTTCAGTAGGTTCAATTTCGGTGTTGAATGGGTCTCTGTGCCATGGAACATCCAATGGAGCATCGTCGAAATAAGATTTGAACTCAGCGGAGAGAATGTCGAGATGTCCAATGATGCAATCTTTGATGCCGATGGGAAGTTCAATCCTCTGCGTCTGCAGATGCTCGTCCAAGAAAGGAAACGAGGCTGTGGATCCGGCCTCGATTCGTGCCTGCCAGACTCCCATTCGAGCAGACAGTCCGGCAAGCTTGTCTTGAACGTCACTGACTGTCACATCATGGCCTTGCAAAGACTGGTTCATTTCGTTGAGTCGGCCGAATATATCGGCCAGGTAGGCGAGCATCATGACGAACTCTTCATTGTCGAAGTGGACATGGAGGTTGTTTCGTTCTCTCGCAGGAAAATTTCTGTCTCCAACCGGAGTTCATACAACCGAGAGAGGCATTTCCCCCTCGATTGCCAACGAACTTTGGTGTAAAACAGAAGTCCCACATGTTGCGCTCCCATTTCGTTGGCCAGAAGTTGGAAGAGCCGATGATTTTTGGCCTTCGCACGAATGAAGTTGATCACTTTGACCGCAACGTCCATGACTTCCAACAAACGCGGCGGTAGAGTTTTTGACGCAAGAGCATATCGGTGTAGTGAACAGTGGGAAGACGTCACGTGGGGCCATTCATTCTTCACAAGCGTGACGAACCCTCCTTTAACGCCAATCATCGCTGGGGCACCATCAGTACAAATGTGCTTGAAATTCTGCCAGCTGAGTCCATTCACTTCAAAAAAAGAGTCCACGATGGCTTTGACATCTTTTGCTGTCGTTGTGGTTGGCAGGGTATTGCAGAATAAGAACTCTTCCTTCATCTTTCCTTCTTTCTCGTAGCGAGCGAAGGCGATCAACTGGCTCTCCAGAGCGGTGTCGGTAGACTCATCAAGTTGAAGGCTAGCCTGGAGCGTGCTTTGCTTGATTTCACAGCAAACTTGACGGCACACATCAGCGGCCATGTCATCAATCCGTCGGCGGATCGTGTCATTAGAGAGCGAAACTTGCTGGATTTTCTTTTTTGCCTCTGGTCCGATCATCAGTTCCACCATTTTCTCTGTACATGGCTTGATAAGTTCCTCAGCAATAGTGTGCGGCTTCTTGCACTTCACAATTCGGTATGCCACTTCGTAGCTGGATTGAAGAGCAGGTTTTTCTTCTGGCCGGAATCCAAATTTTGGAAGTGTCGCTTCACGGTCGTACCGTGCTCGTTTCGTAGACAGAGCATCAATATTATCATCTTTCCTTTGGGGATGCACCTTGTCGCGATGGTTTGAAAGTTTGGAAGGACGTAGTGATGCATTTGCCATCACCACTGAGCAGTGCAGACATTGCGCGCAGTCCACGCCATCTCGAATGACCTTCGTGAATCCAAACTTGACGTAGCTGTCTGTCCATTTTCGAACCTTCGACATCTGAAAAACAACAACAACAATAACACGGTTAAAAATTTGGTTTAAAAAGTGCTCTTTCAAAACAAAACAAAAATAAAAATCGTAGCACGAAATTAACTTGTTACGATTTTTCTTGCTGTGGTGCACTCGTGGTGCACTGAGGCCTGCATGGGTGGTGTAGGTATCAACCCTACACCACCCATGCAGGCCTCAACCCATGCCCGTCAAGGCCACTACGGTCATATGACAATATAAATGTAAAGTGAACATGTATAATTAGTGTAAAAATATTTTATCTCAAAAACTTAGCGAAATATACGGAAAACCAATATGAATATGCCATGAGAACACACCTTTTCTTTCCTCTGTCCAGTCCAGTGGGATACTGGCGCCAAGGAGCGTGCCAGCACCACGGGAGTGATAGCGCATGCGCACAACAGACAGTGTGAGATATTCTCTCTCCTCTTGGCTCCGTTTTCTCTTTTAAAATTGTGGGTAAACGCAGCTACCTTCCTTACTCTGAATCATAGACATTATCCAGGCCTAAACACTGTGTAAAAAAATCAGGCAAATTGTTTAAAAAAAACCTCTTCCCCTATGACCGGAGTCTCGTCACCTTAATTATACACTCCAAGCTTCTGCATTCTGAATTGCATTTTTCGGTGTCCGCTCGTGGCCCCCCGGTCGAAGGCCCGTGCCCCCGGTTGAGAAACGCTGGCCTAGCCAATGGTACCTGGGCTGGTGACTCTCCGCTGTGTGAAGGTACTATTACTACTACTACTACTACTACTACTACTACTACTACTACTACTACTACTACTACTACTACTACTACTACTACTACTACTACTACTACTACTATTACTACTATTACTACTACTACTACTATTACTACTACTACTACTACTACTACTATTACTACTACTACTACTACTACTACTACTACTACTACTACTACTACTACTACTACTACTACTTAATTATGTTGGGTCATCATACCTTTAAGTAGAGTTAATTAAGTGTTGGTCATTTAAATATATTAAAAAAAAAATTCTCTCTCTCTCTCTCTCTCTCTCTCTCTCTCTCTCTCTCTCTCTCTCTCTCTCTCTCTCTCTCTCTCTCTCTCTCTCTCTCTCTCTCTCTCTCTCTCTCTCTCTCTCTCTCTCTCTCTGCCACACACACACAAGGACACTACTACTACTACTACTTCTACTACTATCCCTGGACACTTTAGACTATCCCCGCGGTATTTAGAAGGCCTATTATCCGACTATTCGACACCCCACAAGGCCACTGCTACTACTACTACTACTACTACTACTTATACTACTACTAATACTATTCTCTTCCCTACAGAAATCCGGTGTCCCAACCTCACTACAACGCTGACTACTGCCTTAAGTGTGGTAGTGGAGGATAGTGGCCGAGTGGAGGCTACAGCGGACTATTCCTGCGAGAAGGGGAGGAGGATAGTCGGGAATAGTCAGCGGAAGTGTGGTAGTAATGGTATCTGGAGTGGCAGTCAACCGCGCTGTGAATGTAAGTAATAGTAGTTGTAGTAGTAGTAGTAGTAGTAGTTCCAGTAAGTAGGTGATTGTAGTAGCTCATGTAGGGTGTTGAATAGTAGTAAGACTATCCTAAGACTAACTAGACTATTCCTAATACCCCTCAGATGTAGTAGTAGTAGTAGTAGTAATAGTAGTAGAAATAGCTCATGTTGGGTGTTGAATAATACTAACAAGACTATCCTAAGACTAACTAGACTATTTTTAACCCTCCCAGATGTAGCAGTAGTAGTAGTAGTAGTAGTAGTAGTAGTAGTAGTAGTAGAAATAGCTTATGTTGGGTGTTGAATACTACTAACAAGACTATCCTAAGACTAACTAGACTATTCCTAACCCCCTCAGATTTAGTAGTAGTAGTAGTAGTAGTAGTAGTAGTAGTAGTAGTAGTAGTAGTAGTAGAAATAGCGTATGTAGGGTGTTGAATACTGGTAATAAGACTATCCTAAGACTAACTAGACTATTCTTAACCCTCCCAGATGTAGCAGTCGTAGTAGTAGTAGTAGTAGTAGTAGTAGTAGTAGTAGTAGTAGTAGTAGTAGCTTATGTTGGGTGTTGAATACTACTAACAAGACTATCCTAAGACTAACTAGACTATTCCTAACCTCCTCAGATTTAGTAGTAGTAGTAGTAGTAGTAGTAGTAGTAGAAATAGCTTATGTTGGGTGTTGAATACTACTAACAAGACTATCCTAAGACTAACCAGACTATTCCTGACCCTTCCAGATGTGACCTGCGACCTACCACAAGGCCTTGATAATGGTAGAATAGTCCGACTCAACCAGACCCTGGAATACGGTAGCCTGGTCGAATATCACTGTCTACCGGAACACAGGCTGGTCGGGGGGAGCTTCCGGAGGTCGTGTGGCGAGCTGGGCGAGTGGTTGGGCGGAGAACCGAAGTGTGTGTTGGGTAAGTATTATTATTATTATTAGTAGTAGTAGTAGTAGAAATAGCTTATGTTGGGTGCTGAATAATAGTAATAAGACTATCCTAAGACTAACTAGACTATTTTTAACCCTCCCAGATGTAATAGTAGTTGTAGTAGTAGTAGTAGTAGAAATAGCTTATGTTGGGTGTTGAATACTAGTAATAAGACTATCCTAAGACTAACTAGACTATTTTTAACCCTCCCAGATGTAATAGTAATAGTAGTAGTAGTAGTAGTAGTGGTAGTAGTAGTAGTAGTAGTAGTAGTAGAAATAGCCTATGTTGGGTGTTGAATACTAGTAATAAGACTATCCTAAGACTAACTAAACTATTTTTAACCCTCCCAGATGTAATAGTAGTAGTTGTAGTAGTAGTAGTAGTAGTAGTAGTAGTAGTAGTAGTAGTAGTAGAAATGGCTTATGTTGGGTGTTGAATACTAGTAATAAGACTATCCTAAGACTAACTAGACTATTCCTAACCCCCTCAGATGTAGTAATAGTAGAGAGAGAGACAGAGAAAGAGAGAGACAGATTACTACCATGAATTCTACTATTACTATTAACTATTTTGTACTATTCCAGGTCCAGAGGATGCCTACAACACCATAGGCTCCGATAGTAGTAGTAGTAGTAGTAGTAGTGTGAGTACTACTTCTACTTCTACCGCTAGCAACACCGGGCTCTACATCGGACTATTCTTCGGGTTCATCGTGGCGATAGTCTTCATAGGAGTGCTAGTCTACTTCAGAATGTAAGTAGTAGTAGTTGTAGTAGTAGTAGTAGTTGTGGTGGTGGTGGTAGTTAATTCTTCAGTTCTGTCATATCACTTTACGTTTTCTGCTATAACTCAGCTTGTATGTATGGTAGGTGAATGTAGCTTGCGTGGTAGTTAGTGTGGTAGTTGTCCTTTATTCCTACCAAAATTCGTGTTCCTAACCTGAGTGTGGTAGGAGTTATAGCAGGTCAAAGTTAGGGGAGTGAAAAATTATGTTTATATTTTTCTGAATGTCATAACACTTAACATTTTTGTATATAACTCAGCTTGTATGTGTGTTACGTGAATGTAACTCGCGTGGTAGTTAGATTGGTAGTCGGCCTTCCTTCCTACTAAAATTCGTGTTCTTAACCTGAGTGTTTTAGAAGTTATAGCAGGTCAAGGTTAGGGGAGTGAAAAATCCTGGATATATTTTTCTGAATGGCATAACACTTAACATTTTTGTATATAACTCAGCTTGTATGTGTGGCAGGTGAATGTAGCTTGCGTGGTAGTTAGTGGGGTAGCTGACCTTCATTCCTACCAAAATTCGTGTTCCTAACTTGAGTGTGGTAGGAATTAGAGCAGATCAAAGTTAGGGGAGTGAAAAATTATGTTTATATTTTACTGAATGTCATAACAAGTCCTTCCTCTTATCCTCTTTATTTCTCCTCTTTCCTCTTGTTTTTCCTCTTTTTTCTTACCGTCTTGTTATAGAACTTTTCTCTTCTTTCTCCTCCTGTTATTCGTTTCTCTCTATCTTCTCTCGTTCTTTCTCTATCTCCATTTTTATTACAACTTTTCTCATCTTTTCTCCTATAATATATCTCAATTCATCCTCATTTCCTCTTTATTTCTCCTCTTTCCTCTTGTTTCTTCTCTTTTCTCTTACCATCCTCTTATAGAACTTTTTCTCTTCTTTTTCCTCGTGTTATCTGTTTCTCTCTATCTTTTCTCGTTCTCTATCTTTATTTTTATTAAAGCTTTTCTCATTTTTTTTCCTACAAAACACTTAAGTCCATCCTCTCTTCCTCCTTATTTCTCCTCTTTCATCTTGTTTCTCCTCTTTCTCTTACTGTCTTCTTATAGAACTTATTTTCTTCTTTCTACTCCTGTTATCCGCTTTTCTCTATCTCCTCTCGTTCTCTCTCTATCTCCATTTTTATTATAACTTTTCTCATCTTTTCTCCTACAAAATACCTCCCGCCATCATAGTTTCCTCTTTCTTTCTCCCCTTTCCTCTTGTTTCTCCTCTTTTTTGTTACCGTCTTCTTATAGAAATGTTTCTCTTCTTTCTCCTCCTGTTATCCGCTTCTCTCTATCTCCTCTCGTTCTCTCTCTATCTCCATTTTTATTATAACTTTTCTCATAATTTCTCCTACAAAACACTTAAGTGTATCCTATTTTCCTCTTTATTTCTCTAATTTCTTCCTTCTCTTCCTCCTCTTTCCGTCAACTTATAGAACAATTTTTCTTCTTTCTCCTCGTGTTATCCGGTTCTCTCTATCTACTCTCGTTCTCTCTCTATCTCCATTTTTATTATTACTTTTCTCATCTTTCCTCCTACAAAACACATAAATCCTTCCTATTATCCTCTTTATTTCTCCTCTTTCCTCTTGTTTCTCCTTTTTTCTCTTTCCGTGCTCTTATAGAACAATCTCTCCTCTTTCTCCTCGTGTTATCCGCTTCTCTCTATCTCCTCTTGTTCTCTCTCTATCTCCATTTTTAGTACAACTTTTCTCATCTATTCTCCTACAAAATACCTCGCTCCATCCTCTTTTCCTCTTTATTTCTCCTCTTTCCTCTTGTTTCTCCTCTTTCTCTTACCGTCCTCTTATAGAACGTCTTTCTTCTCGTGTTATCCGTTTCTCTCTATCTGTTCTCGTTCTCTCTCTATCTTTATTTTTATTACAACTTTTCTAATTTTTTCTCCGATAAAACACATAAGTTTATCCTCTTTTCCTACTTATTTCTCCTCTTTCATCTTGTTTCTACTCTTTTCTCTTACCGTTCTCTTATAGAACTTTTTCTTTTCTTTCTCCTCCTGTTAACCGCTTCTCTCTATCTCCTCTTGTTTTCTCTCTATCTCTATTTTTATTATAACCTTTCTCATCTTTTCTCCTACAAAATACCTTACGCCATCATAGTTTCCTCTTTCTTTCTCCTCTTTCATCTTGTTTCTCCTCTTTTCTCTTACCGTCCTCTTATAGAACTTTTTCACTTCTTTCTCCTCATGTTATCCGCTTCTCTCTATCTTCTCTCGTTCTCTCTCTATCTCCATTTTTATTACAACTTTTCTCATTTTTTCACCTACAAAACACTTAAGTCCATCCTTTTTTCCTCCTTATTTCTCCTCTTTCACCTTGTTTTTACTCTTTTCTCTTACCGTCCTTTTATAGAACTTTTTCTGTTCTTTCTCCTCGTGTTATCTTTTTCTCTCTATCTCCTCTCGTTCTCTCTCTATCTTTATTTTTATTACAACTTTTCTCATCTATTCTCCTACAAAATACCTCAATCCATACTCTTTTCCTCTTTATTTTACCTCTTTCCTCTTGTTTCTCCTCTTTCTCTTACCGTCCTCTTATAGAACTTTTTCTCTTCTTTCTCCTCGTGTTATCCGTTTCTCTCTATCTTTTCTGGTTCTCTGTCTATCTCTATTTGTATCACAACTTTTCTAATCTATTCACCTATAAAATACCACAATTCATCCTCTTTTCCTCTTTATTTCTACTCTTTCCTCATGTTTTTCCTCTTCCTCATTCCGTCTTCGTATAGAACGTTTTCTCCTCTTTCTCCTCGTTTTATCCGCTTCTCTCTATCTCCTCTCGTTATCTCGCTATCTCTATTTTTATTAACTTTTCTCATCTATTCTCCTACAAAATATCTCAATCAATCCTTTTTTCCTCTTTATTTCTCTTTTTTCCTCTTGTTTCTCCTCTTTCTCTTACCATTCTCTTATAGATCTTGTTCTCTTCTTTCTCCTCAATTAATCCGTTTCTCTCTATCTTCTCTCGTTCTCTCTCTATCTCTATTTTTATTACAACTTTTCTCATTTGTTCTTTTACAAAACACTTAAGTCCATCCTCTTTTCCTCCTTATTTCTCCTCTTTTCTCTTGTTTTTCCTCTTTTCTCTTACCGTCCTCTTATAGAACTTTTTCTCTTCTTTTTCCTCGTGTTGTCTGTTTCTTTCTATCGCCTCTCGTTCTCTCTCTATCTCTATTTTTATTATAACTTTTCTCATCTATTCTCCTACAAAATACCTCAATCCATCCTATTTTCCTCTTTATTTTACCTCTTTTCTCTTGTTTCTCCTCTTTCTCTTATCGTCCTCTTATAGAACTTTTTCTCGTCTTTCTCCTCGTGTTATCCGTTTCTATCTTTTTTTTTTTTTTATTTAAACAAATTTTTACAAAAAAAGGAGGCTCAAAATTACACTTTTTAGGTATAATTATTCTAAGAGCCTGCGTATGGGACAAGTTGAATTGTCGAATGTTTGAAACATACAATCATACAAATACAAAATACGAAAAAGTAAAGAAAAACATGTAAAAACAATATGGAATAGTATCAGTTTGTCACTTCATATTTATAGTTTATAGCACTAGCGCACTTGGGTGTCCCTCACGCCACCTGTGAGCAGCCAGCTTTACCTGCTGCGTGCTCATGTTCTCCACTTGGGGAGTGGCTGCCGTGAACATGTTCCACAGGCGTGTGGTCCTGGCTGTATATGTGCGCTGGTGCTGCCTGGAGTGTGATCGAGGCACCTCCACGAGCTGGTCACCAGAGAGTGTAGTCCGGGTGAACCTCTGAGCAGCGCGTGGAGGGAGCCTCAAGCTGCTGAGGTGGGGAACCCCCTGCACCTGGGCTTTGTGACACACCACCAGTGCTGAGACATCACGGCGGTGCTCCAGCGATGTCACAGTGGCAGACGACTCCTCCAGGTGCTCGCTGGCCTCCACCAGACGCAGTGCTCGTCGCTGCACTGCGTCGAGCCTCTGCATGTGGGTGGCAGCACTCGCCATCCAGCACAGGGCACCGTACTCCAGATACGGACGTATCTGTGCCTTGAAGAGAGTGAGGATGCCCCGTGGGTCGAGGGATCCCGCTACTCTTCGCAGGGCAGAGACTCGCAGGGAGGCCTGGCGGGCAACAGCTCGGACGTGGAGGTCGAAGCGCAGGCTTTGGTCCACAGTCACTCCCAGGACCTTGATGTGGCCCTGGAGGGGCAGACTCTTGCCTCCAAGACGCAGCTGGCCTGAGACTGCTCGAGAGGCGTCTGGGGACCGTGAGATGACCATGGCCTGCGTCTTTGGGGCGAGGGTGACCTGCCACTCCTCTCCCCACTGCTCCACTAGACTGAGCTGCCTGTTGATCTCCTCGACGGCGCGCTGGCTGTCGGGGCGGCAGTAGGAGCGGGAGAGTGTGCAGTCATCGGCGTACGCTGACACTGCCGATAGCTGCCGGAGGAGATCGTCGATATATATGTTCCACAGGATTGGGCCAAGCACGGAACCCTGTGGAACTGAGGCATGCACTGGTGAAGGCCTTGATGACTGCCCGTTGATCACCACCTGAAGGGTCCTCCCCTGGAGGTAATCCTTGAGCAGCATCAGTAGGGCACCCTGGACACCTTTGGCGCGAAGCTTCTCTATGAGCCCCGCGTGCCAAACCCTGTCAAAGGCTCCAGCAATATCCAGGGCTACCACGAGTGTGTCCAGGCCTTCATCCAGTGCGTCTTGCCAATCCTTGGAGAGGAGGAGGAGGAGGTCCGCGGGGGACCGGCCAGGCCTGAAGCCAAACTGTCTATCTGAGAGGAGATGGCTCTCACTCAGATGCTGACAGATGACTGCAGCCACCACACGCTCCAGCACCTTGCCCACCACAGAAAGCAAGGAGATGGGCCTGTAGTTGCTAGGCTCGGACCTCGTATTTTTCTTATGGACCGGAACCACACGCGCCTCCTTCCATAGTGAAGGCCATTTGCACTCCCTCAGGCAAGACGTGAAGACGGCGGAGAGAGGACCTGAGAGCTCCTTGGCACAATTCTTGAGGAGGCGTGGGCTTATGTCATCCGGGCCAACGGCTTTACCTGCGTCCAGCGCGCTGAGCAGCCGCTCAACCTGCCCTGCCGTCACCGACACAGAGGAGACAACACGGTCGGTTTCCTGGGGCAGCACAGGTGCGGGTCGTCCCGGGTCACCAACCTTCATTTTCTTGGCGAATAGCTCAGCCAGGAGCGAGGCTTTGTCTCCACTTCTTGTGGCCGTAGAACCGTCAGGCCTGGTGAGTGGAGGGACGGCATGGGGTTGGTTAGCCCCCTGCCGCTCCTTAACGAGACTCCACCAGGTTTTGTTGCCAACTCCTGGGCCGCAAAGTTTCCGCTGCTGGTCCTCTCTCTGTCGCCTCTTCGCCCACGCGCAGGTAGCTGTCATCCGTTTGCAGGCCTCCCGGTGTTGGACTTTATTTTGGCGTGACGGATGACGCTTGTACCTCTCCCAGGCGGCATGCTTGGCCTCGGCAGCAACCCGGCAACGGAAACCGAACCAAGCGGGGTCACTAGGCCTGGCGAGGTACACCCTGCTGGGGACATATTGTTGCTGGAGGGCAAGGAGCTTGGTGGTGAGAGCCCGTGCCTTGGCCTCGGCGTCCCCAACCAACAGGGTCTCCCAGTCCGTGTCCTCCACGGCGTGTCTCGTTGACGGCCAGTCGGCCCTCTCCCAAAGCCAGATGGTGCGCGGGACTGCGTCTTCTCTTTCTGTGGTCAGCTCAACCCGAGCCAGTACGGCATAGTGGTCAGAGCTGCCCACTGGTCCCAGCTGCTGGCAGCGGAGGCTGGCCTCGGGGAGGTCCGATAGCACAGGGTCCAGTAGCCCTCCTCGCTCATGTGTGGGGAAGGTTACGTGGTTTACCAGACCCTGCACCGTCAGTAAGTTATCGAAGGCTCCCTGCTCCAGGTGGAAGTTTAGATCTCCCACCACCATCACGTGGGAGCACTGGTGACGCAGAAGCAGGGTGTCGAGCTCCTCCGTCAGGCAATCCAGAGGAGCCCGCCCTTGCCTAGGGGGGCGGTACATGACACAGAGGAGAAGACCACTGTTGTCCGTCAGTGCCACCCTGAAAAATAGAGCTTCCGTTTGGAGAGGCAGCGTCACCTCGAGCTTTTGTACATTTAGGCAGTCCTTAAAGCAGGCAGCCACGCCTCCGCCTGCTCTGCTCTCTCTGTCCTTCCTCACCCAGTGGGAATAACCCGGGATTTTGCCAAACGTTGGCTCCACCTCCTCAGTGAGCCACGTTTCCGTCACAGCAACAACGTCGGCTCGATGGCGCAGGACAAAATTGTGGGTGAGGTCGCCAACATTTGTGCGCATTCCCCTGACATTGGCCGACACGACGGTGAGATGCCGGGTGAGGCGCCCATGCCCTCGCCGCCTCGCGTTGGCTTGGCAAGGTGTGGTGTTGAGGCGAGACGTGTTAGTGTCTGCCCTGCCACGAGGGGGCGGGCCAGGTGCGGTGAAGCTCAGGCTGTTGTTGGTGATGTTGCCAGGTGGGGGGCTGCTGGGTGTCCTGAAAGGGCTGCTGAGTTTGTTGCCTCCCCAAGCCTTCCGTCAGGACTCTCCTGAGCAGCATTTCCTGGCGATGGTCAGCAGCACGGCCGTAGCACGCCTCGGTTGTGTGGCCGGGGCGGGAGCAGTATCCACACCGGCGTCTTTCCCCTCCTCTGATCTCCCTCGGTGACCTGACGTATTGTGAGTGAGTCAGGTGGGGTGGTGGGGGTCGCGTGCTCGGTGAGGTGAGGTGTGGTCCTGCCTGCTGCTAGGTCCGTTTCTGAAGCCACCTCTTTTTGTTGTTGTTACCACTGTTGTTATTGTTGTTGTTATAGTTGTTATTGTTGTTGTTGTTGTATGTGGTGGTGGTGTTTATATTGTTGTTACTGCTGTTGCCGCCGCTGTCGCTGTTTCTATTTCTGCCGCTTCCGTTGGTGGTGTTATTGTTGCTATTATTGTTGTTGTTGCTGTTGTTGCTGTTGTTGTTGTTGTTGTTGTTGTTGCTGTTGTTGTTATTGCTGCTGCTGCCACTATTGCTGCCTCTTCTGCTGCTGATGTCGCTGCTGCTTCTGTTGTTATTGTTGTTGTTGTTGGTGGTGGTGGTGTTGTTGATGCTGGTGTTTGTGGTGGTGGGGCTGCTTCCAATGTCACTCTCCGTGTTGATGGGCTGGGAGGGGGGATCTGGGGTGTTGTTGGTGTTTCCTGGAGGTGTGGCAGTAGCGCTGGCGTCTGCTGTCTGTTTAACAAGTCTGGGTTTCCCGGAGTGCCACCACTGCCTCCAGTGCTCCGAGGAAGCACATGCTTCGTCCCACGTCCTTTGTATTAAGGAGGGACGCGCGGTGGTTGCAATGGAGCGGCAGGAGATCTTCGTCCCTGCTTCCCGGGCGTCTTTGAGGGTCCCGATGAGCTCGAGAATTTCCAATATTTGAGGCTCTTTATTCATTATCCAATCTCTCTGTAGCCTGAGGGACTGGATTATGTTGTTGCCTGTCGTGACCTGTCTCTGTAGATTGATGACAGCAGAGACAAGGTCCTCTTTCGTCGTGTTTATCAAGTGTTCCCACTCTTCACTGTCACTTCCGTTGGCGGCGGCAGGAGGGGGTGGGTTGTCGGGGAGATAGAGGACCGGGTCGTCAATGCTGTTTGCCCTCCGTAGTTCGTGAGTGTCAGCACACGTGTATGTGGCTCGGTCACTCAGGCAAGCTATGTGGCAGACGTTTGGGCAGTCGTTCCTGCCTTCACAGCTTACGTAGGAGGCTGTGGGCGTTGCCGCCTTCCCACACACGGCACACCATCGCCTAGGACAGTACCCTGGGAGGTCCCGCCTTTTGATGGGCCTGTGATCAGCCATTTTTTGTGGTGGTGGTGGTGGTGGTGGTGCGGGCAGTCAGTCCCTAGGGATTTCCTGAGGCCGGGCGGCTCAGAAAGGTGATGGGGTCCACTTAGTGATTAAAGCGACAACACACTTATCACTGCCCAAGTCACTTGTTCCCTAGTCACTGGTCACTGCTCACGTGTCACTCGCTCACTCGCTCACACGGGTATCAGGGTGGTGTCGCTGTCCCGCCGTGGTTGAAGGAGAAAAATTTGCGTGGAGAGAAAGAGAGAGAGATCTGGCAACACCAGAGGGTGCGGGGCGCTGCCAGCAGGTTGGGACGTGTGGTTGCCTCGGTCAGCGCGCGGGTCACAGCGCCTCCCTCTTACACAGTTATTTTGCTATTTTCCAATGCAAGGAGGACACTTTCCACTTCCTTTTTTATGTTCACAAGCACTGTTTACACTTAATCACCTTCCAGACACGCTTAAGCTGCACTGATTTACCGCTGAGCCTCTGTGACTGGCCGTTTTGACAGAGCCTCCTAGCGCGTGACCTCTCTGCTGGTCTCTCTCTCTCTCTCTCTCTCTCTCTCTCTCGCTCAGTCCCCTTGTGCGAGAAGCGAATTAACACTAATAACAGCCCACCGTGGTTTAATAGCGAAATTAAACAATCAGTCAATGAGAGAAAATTGTTTTACAGGTTAAAGAAAGAACAAAGCACGCCCGAAAACATTAGACTTTATAATGATGCCAGGCGACGAGTAAAAAGACTAGTAGGTCAGGCAAAGCGTAGATACGAAGAAAATATTGCAGCCAACTGTAAAATAATCCGAAATCTTTCTTCAGTTACATAAACAACAGAAAGGCGATCAAAAGTGGTATTGGACCTTTAACAAACAGCGACGGTGCACTAGTGACTGACAGCCAACACATTGCAAACCTCTTAAACAATTACTTTTCCTCGGTGTTTAATACTAACAGTCTTCCTCTCGCTACCACCAACACCAGTACTATTGTAAATCTCGAGCATGCATTGCCTAATTTTGAGATAACAACCGATGAAGTCCTTAAAGCTCTCCATTCACTTAAAACAAATAAAAGTCCTGGACCTGACAAAGTATATCCAACTCTGCTGAAAGAAACAAAGAGCGAAATACTCTCCTCCCTCACAACCGTATTCAATATGTCCTTGCGACAAGGCATCGTCCCTTCAGATTGGAAAAAGGCTAACGTGACACCGATTTTCAAGAAAGGAGACAAAAAAGTACCAGGTAATTACAGGCCCATTAGTCTAACTTCGGTTGTAGGTAAGCTACTTGAGGGCATAATTAGAGACAAAATTGTGAATTACCTTGAAAGCCACTCATTGATTGGGGACTCACAACATGGCTTCCGAAACAAAAGATCCTGCCTATCAAACCTATTAACCTTTATAACGACCTCTTCACTGTTTATGACGTAACCAAATCACTGGACGTAGTCTATCTTGATTTCCAGAAAGCGTTTGATAAAGTCCCGCATCATAAATTACTTTACAAATTAAAGCAAATAGGTATTGACGGTCAAGTAAACCAATGGATCGCGAATTGGTTGAGCAACAGAGACAACAAGAGTAGTGATCGACGGATTTAACTCAGAGTGGGCGCCTGTCACTAGTGGCGTCCTCAGGGCTCGGTCCTGGCCCAGTGCTCTTCATTATTTACATCAACGACGTGGATGTTGGACTCAATAACCGCATTAGTAAATTTGCAGACGACACAAAGATTGGCAACTCGGTTCTCACTGACGAAGACAGGCAAAGCTTCCAAGAGGATTTGCACAAAATTTCAGCTTGGTCGGATAGATGGGAGATGCCCTTTAACGTAGACAAGTGCCAGGTCCTTCAAGTTGGAACGAGGAATAAGAAGTTCGAATACGAAATGCGCGGCGTTAAACTCAAAAGCGTTCAATGCGTCAAAGACTTGGGGGTCAAAATCGCGTCAAACCTCAAATTCTCACAGCAATGCATCGATGCAGCAAATAAAGCGAACAGAATGTTGGGCTTCATTAAAAGAAACTTTGTATTCAAGAATAAAGATGTAATACTCCCGCTCTACAACAGTTTAGTCAGACCCCACTTGGAATATGCGGTACAGTTTGGTCTCCCCACCATGCAAAGGATATTGCTAAATTAGAAGGTGTTCAGCGTCGGGCAACGAAAATGATCCCTTCCTTGCGCAACAAATCCTACGAAGAAAGGCTTTCTATCCTTAACATGTTCTCTCTTGAGAAACGTCGCCTCCGAGGAAAACTGATCGAATGTTTTAAAATACTTAATGGTTTCACGAATGTAGACAGATCAACATTGTTTATGATCGATGACACTTTGCGCACGAGGAACAATGGCGTAAAACTCAGATGTAGACAAGTAAATTCAGACTGCACCAAATTTTTCTTCACCAACGTTGTAGTGCGAGAATGGAATAAGCTTCCACCGTCAGTGGTCCAGTGTAACACGATTGACTTCTTCAAAAATAAGCTCGACCGTCACGTCCTTCAACTTAATATCAACTAGAGTAGAAATGCAACGTTTTGGAGTCTTCTGATTAATGTAAAATCACTTAGGTTTAAGGACAGACCACCAAGTCTGGACCATGGGGTCTGTGTGGTCTGATTTTCTATGTAAATCTATGTAAATCTCTCTCTCTCCAGTCATCTATATTTTTTGGTAAGTTTCATTCACTCAACTTTATTTATGCATTTATATCATAATTTCGCTTGTACTTACTTATATTTCTGGGATATCTAATAGCCTATTATAACCGTGTGTGTGTGTGTGTGTGTGTGTGTGTGTGTATGTGTGTGTGTGTGTGTGTGTGTGTGTGTGTGTGTGTGTGTGTGTGTTATTTTCACGGCATCTTTCTCCTTTTTCTCCCTCATACTTTTTTTGTTAGCTTCCAGTCCCTTTTCTTCATGCCATCCTTACACTCCGCTTTCATTTACTTTCATTTTCCTTTGTTTCTGCACATTCCTGTTTCTTTCTTTTTCTCATTACATCGTCCTCTCGCCCTTCATTTCCTCTTCCATGGCTTTCATAATATATTTTTCTCATTTTTCTTTTTATAACAAAGGAGACAGGTCAAGGGCACAGTAAAAAGTAAGCAATAATATAAAAAAAAGCCCACACCTCGCTGCTCACAAAAGGAATCCAAAGAGGTGGCCGAAAGAGAGGTCAATTTCGGGAGGAGACGATTCCAGATACCTTTCTCTTGAAAGAGTTCAAGTCGTAAGCAGGAGGAAATACAGAAGAAGGAAGATTGTTCCAGAGTTTACCAGCGTGAGGGATGAAAGAGTAAAGATGCTGGTTAACTCTTGCATAAGGGGTTTGGACAGTGTAGGGATGAGCATGAGTAGAAAGTCGTGTGCAGCGGGGCCGCGGGAGGGGGGGAGGCATGCAGTTAGCAAGTTCAGAAGAGCAGTCAGCATAAAAGTATCGATAGAAGATAGAAAGAGAGGCAACATGGCGGCGGAAATTAAGAGGTAGATGACTATCAGTAAGAGGAGGAGAGCTGATGAGACGAAGAGCCTTAGACTCCACTCTGTCCAAGAGAGCTGTGTGAGTGGAGCCCTCCCACACGTGAGATGCATACTCAATATGAGGGTGGACAATACCCCTGTACCATATGGATAGCAACTGTGCGGGGGAGAAGAACTGGCGGAGGCGATACAGAACGCCCAACCTCGAGGAAGCTGCTTTAGTGAGAGACGAGATGTGAAGTTTCCAGTTAAGATTTTGAGTTAAGGACAGACCGAGGATGTTTAGTGTTGAAGAAGGTGACAGCTGAGTGTTGTCGAACAACAGGGGATAGGTGTTTGGAAGATTGTGTCGAGTTGATGAGTGGAGAAATTGGGTTTTTGAGGCATTTAAAGACACAAGGTTCCTTTTGCCCCACTCGGAAATGATAGTTAATAGTTAATGAAGTTAAGCGTTCTGCAGCCTCCAGCCTGGTGTCATGTAATTCTTGTTGAGAGGGTCTTCTGTTGAGAGAAGTTGAATAATGCAGAGTGGAGTCATCAGCGTATGAGTGGATAGGACAGTTTGTTATCGAAAGAAGATCATTGATGAATAACATGAAGAGAGTGGGTGATAGGACAGAGCCCTGTGGAACATCACTGTTAATAGGTTTATGAGAAGAACAGTGACCGTCTACCACACCAGAGATAGAACGGCCGGAAAGGAAACTGGAGATAAAGGATCAGAGAGAACGATAGAATCCGAAAGATTGCAGTTTAGAAAGCAAAGACCTGTGCCAGACTCTATCGAAAGCTTCCGATATATCTAGTGCAACTGAGCAAGTTTCACCGAAACGGCTAGGAGAGGATGACCAAGAATCAGTTAAGAGAGCAAGAAGATCGCCAGTAGAACGCCCCTTGCGGAACCCATACTGGCGATCAGCTAGAAGGTTAGAAGTGGAAAGGTGCGTTTGAATCTTCCGGTTAAGGATTGATTCAGAAGCTTTAGATAGACAGGAAAGTAAAGCTGTAGGGTGGTAGTTTGAGGGATTGGAACGGTCACCCTTCTTAGGCACAGGCTGTACTAAGGCGTACTTTCAGCAGGAAGGAAAGGTAGATGTTGATAGGCAGAGGCGAAAGAGTTTGACCAGGCAGGGTGTCAGCACGGAGGCACAGTTTTTAAGGACAATTGGAGGCCCTCCATCAGGTCCATAAGCCGTCTGCGAGTTGAGGCCAGAGAGGACATAGAAAACATCATTATGACGAATCTTAATAACAGGCATACAGTAGTCGGAGGGGGGATGAGTAATAGGAATATTCCCAGAATCGTCCAGAGTGGAGCTGTTACAGAAAGTTTGAGCGAAGAGCTCAGCCTTAGAGATAGAAGAGACGGCAGTGCTGTCGTGTGGGTTAATAAGAGGCGGAAAGAGGAAGAAGTGAAATTGAAGGAGATTTTTTTGGCAAAGTGCCAGAAGTCTCTGGAAGAATTAGGGAAAGCAAGGTGTTGACTGACTTAAATGTTTAGTTAACAATTCAGTCAAAACAACATTGCTTCAGGATCAGTTTGGGTGAACGTTTACAAAGGGAAAGAGAAACTAACTCTAGGAGTTATGTACAGGCCACCCAACCTTAACAGGCAGGACTCGAATATATTACTACAACAGATTGGCAGGGCGAGTAGAAGTAGAAATGTCTGCGTAATGGGGAGCTTTAATTATAGGAATATAGACTGGGAAGACCTATTGGCGTGACGTTTAAGCCGAGGATTTTCTTGAAGTTATACAAGATAATTTCCTTAAGCAGGTAGTTACTGAGCCTACCAGAGGAGATAACATATTATACTTAGTTCTAACTAATAATGGGAACTTGCTACGTGAGTTGGAGGTGGGCGTAGTGTTAGGAAATAGTGGCCACAGAACGGTTCGTTTTATTTTAGACTGGGCGGTAACCCGCGAGCTAAGCCCAGTGTTATTGCCAAATTTTAGAAGAACAAATTACGAGGGGCTTCGAAGACATCTTGAAGGGGTAAACTGGGATAATTTAGCGATTTATGAGGGCCAGAACTGCGGATTGGAGAGCCAGTGGAACCAGGTAGAAATGTCTTACAATAATTTAGTTAGAGTAATAGTAGAGGGGCAAAGACAACATATACCACAACAAACACTTTAAAAAAAATGACCCTAAGTGGATGACTCGTGGACTAAAGCACGAGATAGGGTTAAAGAAGGGAATTTATCAGTAAATAAAGAATGGTGAAACACATCTCAGGGGCCGGTACGTCGAACTATCTACACCTTTTCACCCTCAAATCAATAAAGCTGAATTTCAAATTCAAAAAGTTGAATATCAATTCAAAAAAGTTGAATTTCAAATTTAGAAAGTTGAATTTCAAATTAAAAAAGTTGAGGTTCATATAAAAAAAAATTCAAACTAGAAAAGTTGAATTTCAAATTAAAAAAGCTGAATTTCATATAAAAAAAAGTTGAAATTCATATTTAAAAAGTTGAATTTCTTATTTAAAAAGTTGAAATTCCAATTAGAAAAGTTGAATTTGAAATTAAAATAGTTGAGGTTCAAATAAAAATGTTGAAGTTCATATTAATAGATGAAGTGCAAGTCAGAAAAAGAGATATATGTGCAAACCTACATACATAAATGCATACATCAATAAACTTATATATATATATATATATATATATATATATATATATATATATATATATATATATATATATATATATATATATATATATATATATATATATATATATATATATATATATATATATATATATATATATATATATATATATATATATATATATATATATATATATATATATATATATATATATATATATATATATATATATATATATATATATATATATATATATATATATATATATATATATAAAGCCAGAAGGATAATTATTTGCCCTGACGTAAGGTAATTGTTTTATCTGACAGTAATAATGTCGCTTCCTCCTCCTCCTCCTCCTCCTCCTCCTCCACCTCTTTCTCCTCCTTTTCTCCGTTCATCCTTTCTAATTTCCTCTCATTTCTTCTATTTTTCTTCTTTTTTTCCTATTTCCTCCTCTTCCTTTTCCTCCTCTTCCTTTTCCTCCTCTTCCTCTTCATTCTCCTTCTCTTGCTTCTTTCTTTTGTCATTTCCGTTTAAGAGAGCGAAACGAACAAGTAGACACAGTTGTTGGAGAGAGGAGGAGGGAAGGAGAGATGGGAGGGAGAAAAGGAGGTAGGAACAGGGAGGAAATGGAGGTAGGGAGGAAGTGGAGGAACAGGTGGCTGGAGAGAGGGGGAATAAGGAGGGAAGGAGAGAGGAGCGAGGCGGAGAGAGAAGGGAAGAAGTCACTCCACAATATCGGTCATTCCGTCGGTGTGTTGCAGGACGTGAAGATGGACCCGAAGTGATTGCCAAGGACTTACCAGGTGAATAGCGGTGGTTGTACGTACGTGTGTTTTAGTGTTTGTGAGCGGTGTTTGGACGTGTTTGTCAGTGTTTGTCATCTTGTTAATCTTAGTATAGTGATTTTGGGGGGGTGCCGGAAGACGTGGTTAGGCCCTTATGTGATTGTCAAGGTGAATATAGATGTTTGTACCTGTTGTTAGTGTCTGTGAGCGGTTTTTGTACGTGTTTAAGTGTTTTCTTTTCGTGGTCTATCATAGGATCAAATCAAATATTCTATATACATTAAATAAGATTTGGAAGCGCCACGGTTTTAGGAAAAATCATTGTATCAAATCAAATATTCTCTATATATTTAATAAAATATGGAAGCGCCACGGTTTTAGGAACAATCATTGTATCAAATCAAATATTCTATATACATTTAATAAAATATGGAAGCGCCACGGTTTTAGGAACAATCATTGTATCAAATCAAATATTATATATACATTTAATAAAATATGGAAGCGCCACGGTTTTAGGAACAATCTTAGTATCTAATCAAATATTCTATATACATTTAATAAGATATGGAAGCGCCACGGTTTTAGGAACAATCATAGTATCTAATCAAATATTCTATATACATTTAATAAGATATGGAAGCGCTACGGTCCAAGGGACAATCATAGAATCAAATTAAATATTCTATATACATTTAATAAGATATGGAAGCGTTACAGTTTTAGGAACAATCATTGTATCAAATTAAATATTCTACGTACATTAAATAAGATATGGAAGCGCCACGGTTTTAGGAACAATCATTGTATCAAATTAAATATTCTACGTACATTAAATAAGATATGGAAGCGCCACGGTTTTAGGAACAATCATTGTATCAAATTAAATATTCTACGTACATTAAATAAGATATGGAAGCGCCACGGTTTTAGGAACAATCATTGTATCAAATTAAATGTTCTCTATACATTTAATAAGATATGGAAGCGCCACGGTCCAAGAAACTCCCCGAGCGGGCCTCACCAAACTGACTTTACAGCTGATTAGGACTAGTTACTAAGCTTGGGGGCTGGGATGGGGCTAACTACCTTGCCATAGCCGAATAATTACTTTTGTTAACGTTTACTGATGGTTACTTAGCTTTAAAAACATTTTCCTTAAGCCTAATGATGGCTTGATAGCGATGTACTCTGTATATATAGGCTCAGCGGGGTCCGTAATTACCTTGCTATAGTGTAAACATTACCCCTGTTAGTGTCTTCATCTCCTGGTTACCAAGCTTAAATTACAGGTGACAAGAGTTAGACTGGCGTTCCCTCCTTCCCTTCCCTTCCCTTCCTTCTTCTCCCTCCCCTTCCCTACTTCCCTTCACCTCCTCCCTGCCTTCCTTACCTTACTTTTCTTCCTTCCTCTCCCTCCCTTCCATCAGCCTATTTTATCCTTAGTGTCTGTGTGTATAATTAAGTATATGTATCTCTTTCCAAGTGTGTGTGTGTGTGTGTGTGTGTGTGTGTGAGATTAATCACCTCTTTGTCTAACTCTCCCACCCATACCTCCTCCTCCTCCTCCTCTCCCCCAACTTATAACAAGCATTCGGCCGTCCACTTGGAACCTCCTCCTCCTCCTCCTCATACTACCATTCCTCCTCTTCTCGTTCCCCTCCCTCCCCTTCTTCCTCCACACACACTTTCCTTCCCTTACTCCTCTTTCCTTCTCTTCTCTTCCTCCTCCTATTCCCTCTTCCTCTGTCACCCTTCTCATTCCCCATTTTCATAGT
>NW_026112335.1:0-2500 GCF_024679095.1 Eriocheir sinensis | reverse complement strand
TCATCTCCCACGTTTAAATATTGGAAAAAGATATATATGGAAATGCTACGGGATGGGTAAAAATGTGGAAAGCTAGCTAATAAGGTGTGTGTGTGTGTGAGAGAGAGAGAGAGAGAGAGAGAGAGAGAGAGAGAGAGAGAGAGAGAGAGAGAGAGAGAGAGAGAGAGAGAGAGAGAGAGAGAGAGATTTGCACCTAACATCACCAAAATGTGGGGTACAAACTAGGCGGAGGGATTGTTTTGGGGGCCATAATAGGTAACGGGCTAATGAGTGGCCTATCCGGATATTTTGTTTTTATTTATCAATGATCCATGAGACTGCTGGTGGTAGCGAGTGTTCTTATTACTATTAGATTCCCGGATAAAGAAACTCAATATCTGTCAGGGTTACTTTGGTAAACATACACAGGTCGTTGACACGGACAAGACACTAAGAAAAAGTGTTTGTTTGTGTAAGCGTTTGTGTGAATGTTGTTTGTGTAGGTTAACATTTAAGTGTTGGTGCATGTGTGGAACAATGTGTACGAGTGGACGACAAGAGGACGTGGACGGACAGTCAAGAGATAAACGAGTACAAGAAAGATAAACATTGAAGACGCTACATACACTGGGATAATATAAGAACACTTATGAGTCTGGTGTCAGTTTCCATTTTCTTGCGTGTCACTGAGGGGAAGGAGCACGCACTTCGAGCGATGACTGCTAAAAGACATCCTAAAGTTAAATCAAAGTATGTGTTTATCTTTGTATTCATTCATACACACGCTGGTAACATTTCTGTGGGGTCTGACTCACTTATTAGAGTGAAATTCTATTGTGAAAAACAGTCACAAATTCGTGTCACTGGTAAAAATGAGCCTAGTAACCATGTAATATACACAAAAAGATATATATGAAAGCTCACGAAGTCACAATAAGTGACATGAGTTGCTTTGTGCAGTAAAACTATGCTATTTAAGGTAGCTGATACCCACAAAATAGCGGGCGATTCTTCCTTGGGCTACAGACAGTTGCCAGATCATCGTACTCAGCCGATTATATTTCTCGACTTCCTGCTCCCAAACTGTCTTATGGGCTCCAATAACGAAACTAACTTACAGCTATCGATAAAAAAAAAAAATAGATTCTAATGTTTCTTGGCAATAGTTAGGCGTCAGAAACCGGGTAATACTATGCTCTGAGTGCGAGAATCTGGCGACGGTGCTATACGTTTTTTTCATATTATTGTTCTGTTGTTTATTCAATGTTGCGTTCAAGAAAAAGAATACTCATAATTTTAGTTACTTTTGGTTATAAGGATTATTTACGAAATACAATAATATGTGACACTACCTCCTCTACCTTAGGAAACGTCCTGAACCCTGGATCGGCTATGATGTTGTTAGGTGCGCCTATAGCTTGTGTATACTTCGATAACTAAATTATGTTATACCTTCTTATTTCTGCTATATATTTTAAGAATTATAAATATAAGCATTTTAACATTGGATGCTGGACGACATAAGACACAAGTGAATATAACAGTGGGCTATCTCGCAAAAGTAACTTTAAACTAATAACCTACTCCTAAAAACAGTTAATTAAGACGTATTTCTGGAGTAGAGAACAAAGTACATTTACGTACCTCTCATACAGCACACAGTCGTGGGCAGAGTGGTGATGCTATAATAAACTGGTGGGGTGCTGACCTAGGAGGGTAGAAGGGCCAGGACACATCTGAGGGCGTGGGGGGGGGTTAAGGAAGGCTGCTGGGTACATTATATTACAAAAGATACGCTCAATGTTGCAACTCCTCTATTATCATAAATCTCATAATAACGTTTAGAAAGACGACCACAATATTGTTCTTACCTTGGTCAGTTGTTTGTTGATGAAACCCAAAGCATTTCGTCATTCCACTCGTGTGTTGTCGTCCACTTCCTCCTTCACTTGATCTCGGGACACTGACACGCCCACGCCCACGACCACGGGCAACGGTCATTAAGTATCTTGCGCTTTTCGTAGGATGGCGACAGCGTTACTTTCAAAAACGTAGCTGTGCATATATATATATATATATATATATATATATATATATATATATATATATATATATATATATATATATATAGATATAGATATAGATATATATATATATATATTTTTTATTTATTTATTTATATATATATATATATATATATATATATATATATATATATATATATATATATATATATATATATATATATATATATATATATATATATATACCGAACAGTACAGTCTAGAACATTACAGTTTATTCGATCATACAAGAATGAACATTTAGCAAAAATCTGGGCGACTTACCAACACTTCCCGCCTGGAGCCTGATTGTGTCCCGCGGGGCGCGGGCGGGGCCCCTCTCCCCGCCCCCTTTGCATCTCCCGGAGTCTTCCAGAAGCCCATAAAACTCGGGGGGAGCTTCAGTTCAACACTACCTCTCCCCCTCTTAAGTGTCCCGATCAAACACTTAACTATAT
>NW_026112334.1:47500-150156 GCF_024679095.1 Eriocheir sinensis | reverse complement strand
TTTGACCCCGCGCCGTATCAGCTGTTCTTAAGAGGTCATAAAGGAGATGAATCGTGTTCCCGTGAGTGACTTTTAACGTTCATGGTACAGAGGAAGGGTCAAGCTACCACCAGGGTCATTATTCACCTCTGAAATGTCCCCCACAACGCCTACGAAAGCCTTGTCAAATATGTGACTCATTGACCTCAAGCATCAACCGCCCCCAAAATCATGTTACCGTTGATGAGGTTTCAGGCCCTGCTGCTGCTCTGCTTCTAAAAGGTGAAAAAAAAAGAGATTAATCGCTTTCCCGTGAGTGTTTTCTCCCCTTCATAGTACAGAGTTACGTCATGTGACGGACGAGTGTGTGACGTGGCAGCAGCAGTGTTTAAATGTGTTACGTGATCCCAGAGAGTGTTACACGTTGTGACATTAGTAGTATTCTGTTACCTGGATACATGATAGGCTGTTACTGGCTGTGTTACGTCACTGTGTTAAGGTGACGGGCTGTGACGTGGGCTCTCAGGTGTTATGCAGTGTTAACAGTGCCACCGACAGCTCCATGTTCAGCAGGTGTTACGTGATGCAAGACAGATTAGTTACCCAGTGTTACAGTGTCTTGTTAACCACCTACCTGGTGTGACCCCCCTCCTGTGATGTGGGCTCAGCCAGGTGTTTAATATGCAGTGCCACAGACAGTGTTATGTTACCAGGCAGTGTTCACAGTGGCATAGATTCGTGTGGTGCCAGAATCAGTGTGATGCCAGCCATTCGTGCCGTGACGGCAAATGTATAGAATAACACCCATGTGACCCTAGGACCCTGTACAGAGGAATATTCGCACTGCTGTGATGTAGTACTTTGTTAATTAAAGTTCATCTCACGTCAAGGCTGATGAGACGAAGAGCCTGATACTCCACTCTGTACAGAAGAGCTGTGTGAGTGGAGCAACCCCACCCGTGAGAGGCATACTCCATGTGAGGGCGTATGAGTGGATAGGACATTTTGTTGTGGAAAGAAGATCATTGATGAATAACAGGAAGAAAGTGGGAGATAGGACAGAGCCATGCGGGACACCACTGTTGATAGGTTTATGGGAAGAACAGTGACCGCCTACCATTGCAGAGATAGAACGGCCGGAAAAGAAACTGGAGATAAAGGTACAGAGAGAGGGATACAATCCGAAAGAGGGCAGCAGTTTAGAAAGCAAAGACTGGTGCCAGGCTGCCTGTGACTTGAACTTTTAATAAGGAGGAGAGTATGAACACACCTCACAAAATTTTCCCTCTCTTTGGCCACATTCTCCATAGTTAGCACCATTGTTAGCACCAGGCTTTTTTATCATTATTAGTGGTATTTGTTCTCCTTGGGCTGCTTCCTTTACAGTAAGACTTATTATGCCTAGGCCCACCTGTAGGGAGATGTAATTTGACCCAGTACAGTAAGACTTCTGCCTAGGCCCACTGTAGAGAGATGCACTTGACCCTGTACAGAAGTGCTATGTGGCCCCACATACCAGAAGATAGCGTAGTAACATCTAAATTATTTTATGTATATATTTTTTTACGGCAGAGGAAGCAGGTCATGGGGCAAAGAAAGTACTATTGAGAAAAGAAAGCTTGCTGTTCACTGTGTTTATCAGAGTGGCCAAAAGAGAGGTCAGCTTCAGGAGGAGAGGTGTCTCCATACCCTCCTCTTGAAAGAGTTCAAGTCATAGGCAGGAGGAAGTACAGACCAAGGAAGACTGTTCGGGAGTTTGCCATGAAGGGGATGAAGGAATGAGGATGCTGGTTAACTCTTGCATGAGGGATTGGGACTGTTGTTTCTTTACTGATATCTTTATTAATTGAAATGAAACGTGTTGACTCAAAAAGGTTTAGTGGTTCACCATTTTGGTACAGGTTTTGTATCAGTATTAATTATTTAACCCAGGATTATTTACCTTCAATACATCTAACTATCTGTCTACTACTACTACTACTACTACTACTACGGGCCTCCATCTATTAGAGTTGCGTTGTGAGCGGTATATTCTCTCATATCCTTTCACAAAGCAATTCATTGGCCCCACCCCGCCAATGACTGTGGCCGACAACCATCTTTATTTAATATTACAAACTTTACTAAGCATTTTATTTTTGTTAACAGAGCTTGTGGTTGATACGACTATCAACCGCCGTCGCCTCAAAGTCCAGGTCGGCAATGTGGGTGGTTTTGGGTGCAGGCGACCTGGTTCCTCTCAGGCAGACCAAGGCTGACCTCAGGAGGGAGAAGGACAGCCTGCATCTCATCCAGGCGACCACACTGCTTCTTGGCTGTTTCTTATCCGCCAGTGTTTCATGAGTCTTGCGTAGAAGCTCTGCGCCCTTGGTCCCATCCTCCTGCCGTCGTGAATACTACCGGGGTGAAGGAGCCCTGGTCCACATTCTGTATTCTTTCTTCATATGCTCTGTTCTTCTCTTGTTCGTTTCTTCTGTGGGCTGCATCAAGGGTCAGGTCTCTGTGGCAATGGGCCATGGGATCAAAGATCCTTATGTCAAAATATGCCCTTTGTCCACGAGTCCAAAACCTCTGGCGCTAACATCCACTCGTGCTTCGTTGGAAACATTAGCGGTGCGTCTGGCGAGGTGTTCGCCTTGCAGAGGGAGCAGCATGGGTTCCACAGTCACGTCGTGGCAGACTTCTTTCAGCATCTGAGCTGTTATGTCTCTTACTTGTCGTGTCTCATGCAGACGAGACCTCCTCGCTTGCATGTCATGGCATGATTTTGGTTGAAGGGTGAGCCACATGTTTGGGAGCCCATCCACTGGCCAGCCATACCTGAGGGCAAGGGCATCAGTAAATTCTTTTTTGTTTAAGTTGAAGCCTTTTGCCCTGATAGGTAGTGTGGTTAGCCAGTTTGAAGCGCCCACTTCCTGTGCAATATCTGTCCTCCTCCTTGTGTCTTCTGGGAGTTCTCTCATTAGGTCACTCAGAGTGTCTCTCTGTTTTCCTTCTCTGTTTATGGAGATTTCATTCCTTAGTGACCTAATATATTGAGGGTTGTCTTCTCCCCTTTCATTTTGATTGGTAATATATCCGGTCAAGGAGGCTGTGATTCGGATTGAGTTCCCGAATTCAGACTCGGCCAGATTTTGTGGGTTGGTGATGCCGAGCCCACCCATTTTTGGCGGCAACTCCAGCAATCTTCTCTCCTGGTCACTGGGACATTTGCTATCGCCGGTATGAAGGTGTTTCTGACAGCATCTTCCAGAGGTTTTAGTAACGGAGCAACATCAGGAACTGTCCTCATGAGGCTACTACTACTACTACTACTACTATCCCTGGACACTTTAGACTATCCCCACGGTGTCTAGAAGGCCTGTTATCCGACTATGCGACACCCCACAAGGCCACTACTACTACTACTACTAATATTACTACTACTTATACTACTACTAATACTATTCTCTCCCCTACAGAAGTCCGGTGTCCCAACCTCACTACAACGCTGACTACTGCCTTAAGTGTGGTAGTGGAGGATAGAGGCCGAGTGGAGGCTACAGCGGACTATTCCTGCGAGAAGGGGAGGAGGATAGTCGGGAATAGTCAGCGGAAGTGTGGTAGTAATGGTATCTGGAGTGGCAGTCAACCGCGCTGTGAATGTAAGTAATAGTAGTTGTAGTAGTAGTTCCAGTAAGTAGGTGATTGTAGTAGCTCTTGTAGGGTGTTGAATAGTAGTAATAAGACTATCCTGAGACTAACTAGACTATTCCTAATACCCCTCAGATGTAGTAGTAGTAGTAGTAGTAGTAGAAATAGCATATGTTGGGTGTTGAATACTACTAACAGGACTATCCTAAGACTAACTAGACTATTCCTAAACCCCTCAGATGTAGTAGTAGTAGTAGTAGTAGTAGAAATAGCTTATGTTGGGTGTTGAATACTACTAACAGGACTATCCTAAGACTAACTAGACTATTCCTAACCCCCTCAGATGTAGTAGTAGTAGTAGTAGTAGTAGTAGAAATAGCTTATGTTGGGTGTTGAATACTACTAACAGGACTATCCTAAGACTAACTAGACTATTCCTAACCCCCTCAGATGTAGTAGTAGTAGTAGTAGTAGTAGAAATAGCTTATGTTGGGTGTTGAATACTACTAACAGGACTATCCTAAGACTAACTAGACTATTCCTAACCCCCTCAGATGTAGTAGTAGTAGTAGTAGTAGTAGTAGAAATAGATTAAGTTGGTTGTTTAATACTACTAACAGGACTATCATAAGACTAACTAGACTATTTTAACCCTCCCAGATGTAGTAGTAGTAGTAGTAGTAGTAGTAGAAATAGCTTATGTTGGGTGTTGAATACTACTAACAAGACTATCCTAAGACTAACTAGACTATTTTTAACCCTCCCAGATGTAGTAGTAGTAGTAGTAGTAGTAGTAGAAATAGCTTATGTTGGGTGTTGAATACTACTAACAAGACTATCCTAAGACTAACTAGACTATTTTTAACCCTCCCAGATGTAATAGTAGTAGTTGTAGTAGTAGTAGTAGAAATAGCTTATGTTGGGTGTTGAATACTAGTAATAAGACGATCCTAAGACTAACTAGACTATTTTTAACCCTCCCAGATGTAATAGTAGTAGTAGTAGTAGTAGTAGTAGTAGTAGTAGTAAAAATAGCTTATGTTGGGTGTTGAATACTAGTAATAAGACTATCCTAGGACTAACTAGACTATTTTTAACCCTCCCAGATGTAGTAGTAGTAGTAGTAGTAGTAGTAGTGGTAGTAGTAGAAATAACTTATGTTGGGTGTTGAATACTAGTAATAAGACTATCCTAGGACTAACTAGACTATTTTTAACCCTCCCAGATGTAATAGTAGTAGTAGTAGTAGTAGTAGTAGTAGTAGTAAAAATAGCTTATGTTGGGTGTTGAATACTAGTAATAAGACTATCCTAGGACTATTTTTAACCCTCCCAGATGTAATAGTAGTTGTAGTAGTAGTAGTAGTAGTAGTAAAAATAGCTTATGTTGGGTGTTAAATACTAGTAATAAGACTATCCTAAGACTAACTAGATTATTTTTAACCCTCCCAGATGTAATAGTAGTAGTAGTAGTAGTAGTAGTAGAAATAGCTTATGTTGGGTGTTGAATACTAGTAATAAGACTATCCTAAGACTAACTAGACTATTTTTAACCCTCCCAGATGTAATAGTAGTAGTAGTAGTAGTAGTAGTAAAAATAGTTTATGTTGGGTGTTGAATACTAGTAATAAGAGTATCCTAAGACTAACTAGACTATTTTTAACCCTCCCAGATGTAATAGTAGTAGTTGTAGTAGTAGTAGTAGTAGTAGTTGAAATAGCTTATGTTGGGTGTTGAATACTAGTAATAAGACTATCCTAAGACTAACTAGACTATTTTTAACCCTCCCAGATGTAGTAGTAATAGTAGTAGTAGTAGTAGAGAGAGAGACAGATTACTACCATGAATACTACTATTACTATTAACTATTTTGTACTATTCCAGGTCCAGAGGATGCCTACAACACCATAGGCTCCGATAGTAGTAGTAGTGTGAGTACTACTTCTACTTCTACCGCTAGCAACACTGGCTCTACATCGGACTATTCTTCGGCTCATCCTGGCGATAGTCTTCATAGGAGTGCTAGTCTACTTCAGAATGTAAGTAGAAGTAGTAGTAGTAGTAGCAGTAGTAGTAGTTATGGTGGTGGTAGTTAATTCTTAAGGTTGTCATATCACTTTACGTTTTCTGCTATAACTCAGCTTGTATGTGTGGTAGGTAAATCTAGCTTGCGTGGTAGTTAGAGTGGTAGTTGACCTTCCTTCTTATCAAAATTCGTGTTCCTAACCTGAGTGTGGTAGGAGTTATAGCAGGTCAAAGTTAGGGGAGTGAAAAATCCTGGATATTTTTTTCTGAATGGCATACTGTTTAACATTTTTGTATATAACTCAGCTTGTATGTATGTTAGGTGAATGTAACTTGAGTGGTAGTTAGTGTGGTAGTTGACCTTTATTCTTACCAAAATTCGTGTTGCTAACTTGAGTGTGGTAGGAGTTATAGCAGGTCAAAGTTAGGGGAGTGAAAAATTATGTTTATATTTTTCTGAATGTCATAACACTTTACATTTTTGTATATAACTCAGCTTGTATGTGTGTTAGGTGAATGTAACTTGCGTGGTAGTTAGAGAGGTAGTTGACCTTCCTTCCTACCAAAGTTCGTGTTCCTAACTTGAGTGTGGTAGGAATTATAGCAGGTCAAATTTAGGGGAGTGAAAAATTATGTTTATATTTTTCTGAATGTCATAACACTTAACATTTTTGTATATAACTCAGCTTGTATGTGTGGTAGGTGGATGTAGCTTGCGTGGTAGTTAGTGTGGTAGTTGACCTTTATTCCTACTAAAATTCGTGTTCCTAACTCCAATGTGGCAGCAGTTATAGTGGTACGAAGTTAGGCATTTCAAAATTTTCCAATCCTCCCATTTTCATTCAACCAGTTGTAACATTTTTCCCTACCATTCAACTGGCGTGCATGGTAGATGGATGGGCCTTGGTGGGCTGGTAGACACACCCTTTGGCTATCCTATCATACTCACAGGTCTGTAATTACCTGGTTCATTTGTATCAGCCTTCTTATAGATGGGTGTAATGTTGGCCAGTCTTCATGTAACTCATTGGTCTGCAATATCTTCCTGAGTGTCCTTCCCCTCTTTTATCACCCGTGGGCCTGGAGTGCCAGGCAGTGTTAACAGTGCCACAGACAGTGTTATGTGATGCAAGACAGATTAGTTACCCAGTGTTAGGCTGTCCTGTTACCTGACCTGCCTACCCCTCTCCTGTGACATGGGGTCAGGTGTTATGGTGCTATGTGATGCCAGGCAGTGTTCATAGTGGCATAGATTTGTGTGGTGCCAGAATCAGTGTGATGCCAGTCATTGGTGCCAGTGACGGTATATGTATAGAATAACACCCAGGTGACCCTAGGACAAAGCTTTATTATTCTCCTCACTCCCCTCAATGTTACCAGCTTACTGTAGGCATAACATTGTATCTTTCTGTTTCTGGCCCATAAATATTGCAAAAGAGCATCAGTATCACTGATGTTAACAATAATTATAAATGCATATTGTTATCTTTATGGGGCGATAGTTTGGGGTCAGAAAGACAATACGCTAAGTACTACTAAGGGCTGGTAACCCTAAACTACCACTTGAGCCAGCTAAACGTAATATATGGAGGAGAAAAGAGAATAAATGAACCTGTGGACATACCCACAACTCCTGTGAAAGCCTTTGTCAAATATGTGTAGGCCTACTTGTGTGCCAACATATGTAAGAGCATGGGCCTAACTTTTCTTCTTCCTCCTCAGGTTTTGGGCGCCCAGCCGTACACGTGAACTAACAGTCTTGGCTTCAGGGCAGGTCGCTAAAATGGTATGTGTGTGTGTGTGTGTGTGTGTGTGTGTGTGTGTCACGAAGGTTTTCATCATTAATATAAAAGCTTGTTGTTGGGGTGAGAGGTGGAGTCAGAGGTCAGCGATGAATAGATACGTTTATTGGGGGAGTGAGAAAAGACTCCCGCCGTGAGGGGCGGCCGGGCTAACTGAGTCTTTCGCACTAATTAATTTTTTTCTTGGTAGATGGTGCCTTGCGCTAATTGCGGATCGCTCTAATTGATCTCGCGCTAACAGGCTTTCGCGCTAATTAATTTTTTTCTTTGGAAGATGGTGGCTCGCGCTAATTGCAGTTCACTCTAATTAGCCTGTGGTACCCCGCTGACAACTTCCGATGACTGAGAAACTGCACCATCAGCCGCTACACATTGAGTCCTGCCAGTGAGAAATGAGTGCAGCCACATCCCGAGTGTTCCCGTAATGGCCGTTTGTCTGGCCTTGTGTAACAAAATGCCATGGTCTACCATGCCGAAAGCTTTCGCAAAATCAAGGTAGACCACATCGACATCTGCATTATGTTCAAGCTTATCTATGATTGAGTCATAGTGGGCCAAAAGTTGTGAGAGGCACGAGCGCCCAGTACGAAAGCCATGTTGGTCCGGGTTCATTCTGTTATTGCTTTCTAGATATGCAGACATGTTTTTAACCATAATTCTCTCTAGAACTTTAATAATATGGGAGGTTAAGGCAACTGGTCGATAGTTTTTTGCCTCTGCTCTTGACCCTCCCTTGTATATTGGTGTAATGAATGCACTTTTTAGCTTTTCTGGTATTATGCCAGAATCTAGAGAGTTTCTATAAAATTTAACAGAGGAACTCAGCTCTTCAGCACATTTTTAAGAAGTACTGCAGGAATTGATCGGGGCCAGCTGCCGAATTAGTGGCCACCCTTTAATTGCTTGCTGTGTGTCGTCGTTGTTTAAGCTTATGTCCGTCAGGTGTGATATTTGATCAGTTCCTTGGTTGAAAAGTCCATAGGTAGGTTGGCAATTTTGTCTTCCATGGGTTTGCTGAAGACGCTTTTGTACTGAATCAGTAGTGCTTCAGCGACATCCTGGGCTTTGTTTATGGGTTGGCTGTGTCAGTCAGTGGGCCAACACTCGCCTCACTACGGATTTGTTAGCAGCATATTTGTAAAAGTATTTGGGGTTGGTTTTGATGCATGACGCGGCTTGTATTTCTTTCCGGTCATTCTCTGATTCAACTGATCTTTTAAGTTTTTCTTCTATAATGGCAATTTTGTTTTCGAGTTGGGTCAGCATTTTGGTGTAGTTGGTATTACTGAGTTTCTTCCTTAGTTTTGTTCTTTTTCTCATTAGTACTTTTCGGTCTCTTGGTATGTTACCATTGAAAGGAGAGGTCTTTTTAGACGGCCTCCTCAGTGGTACATTGATATTTTCAAGCATGTGTTAATGATTGTATCATATTGGGCCTCAGGGTCACAGTCCCTCATGAGTAGATCCCAGTTTAGCTCACCCAGGTCTTTCTTTATACTGTCCCAGCAGACTGACTCGCTTAGGAAGTTGAGTTGGTTAAAATTAAAATTAGGAGCCTGCTCCACTTCACTGGACAGTCTAAGATGTGTATTTGTAGGTAGGTTGGTAGTCACGGTGATGATGTTATGGTCAGAGAGATTAGTTTTATTCACCCTAATATAATATCATCATTATTTATCATAACGATGTCTAGTATGTTCTTACCTCTTGTAGGAGTGTCGATGATTTGATTGAGGCAGTATTCCTCGGCAAAGTGCATGACAGCTTTTGCCTGGGTCCTCATGTCTTCCGCTCCTCCATACACACACTCCAAATTCCAGTCTGTTAGCGGAAAGTTTAAGTCTGCAGTAAGTATAAGGGTGGGCATGGGCAGTGGTAGCGAGCCAATGATATCTTTTATCTTTGTTAGTTGCGTCATAAATTTCTCTGTTGGGCATGCTGGTGGTCTGTATATATACCCAGTCAATGTCTTGAATGCATAGTACCAGTGATTCTGTGTACATATTTGATTCCTGGAAAAGTACTTTTGTTCTAGCTGCAAAATGGCTAAGTGATGACCCCGCCTTTTGTCCGTTGAATTGGTCGGTCCGTCCTGTGTGGTACAAAGTGTGGTATTTTTATTTCTGCGTTTCTAATCTCCTCTGTTAAGTGTGTTTCTGTGAGAGAGATTATATAGGCATTTTCAGTTTGTGCCATTTCTGTGAGCAGACCATTAATTTCACATCAACCGGTTGATTTATTTATCTCTTATCTAATCACCCCCCCCAGAGGCAGTGCCAGTGTTTGGAGTGCCACTGTGCCTGGCCGTCCAGCGCTGCCCGGCACACGATGGCATCCAGCTGCCCACCATTGTCAGGGAGTGCATTGACCAGATAGAGGTGAGTGTTATTGTTATTATTATTATTGTTATTATTGTTATTATTATTATTGTTATTATTGTTATTATTATTACTGCATTATTACATTATCTGGGCCTGAGAACACACACACACACACACACACACACACACACACACACACACAGCGCTCATGTGTGAAGATTATTAGAGAAGTGATTCCTGGCAGCAAGAACACATCAAAGACTACAATGAAGTGACAGCGTGTCATTTTGATACTGTTTTTGCTCAAGTGGGTAAATGTACATTTGAAAAATCTCAACAGAACTTAAGTGATGCAGACTTAATACTACAACCATTACACACAAATTTAAGACATGGCATTAATTCACATAGTAGTAATTCACATGTTTGGGCCTGAACCCACAAGCTGGGAAACAATAACTTCAGCTATCAGACACATGAATAATAGTGGCTCTTACGGATCAGACGGTATCCCTTTTAAATCTTTAAAAGACGCCCTTCAATGCACACATTACTTGCATCATAAACACCTCAATTGTAAGTGGAGTTTTCCCCACACCGTGGAAGCACTCCATTGTAATACCTATTTTTAAGTCTGGCAATGAAAACGAACCTATAGCGTCCCATCCTACCCATTCTTTCTAAAGTAACTGAAAAAAGAGTTGCATCTCAGCTTACTAAGTGAATGAGAAGGATAGTCTCCAAAATACGCATTTCCCCCTCGATTTGCAAGGTTTGCAGTGAGAACTGACGGACGATGGCCGGAGCCAGAGCCGAGGCTGACTCTAGACGGGAGATGGCAGAGTGAACATGACCCCGAACTGTGGCGTTGAGGACTTCCTGATGGAGGTTAAGCTGACGTCTCTCTTCCGCCAATAGAGTGTAGAGATGGGAGATTTTCCCGTGTATGACGTCTATCTGGGCCTGACTGGCCGTACCAGAAAGGAGGTGCAAGCGAGCCAATGAAATCAACGGCTCCTCGCCGCTGGGGAGTCCGAAACGGGCTCTCATCCCTACCACTCCTAGCCGACAGGAAGTTGTTGAGATCCTTGAACAATTTTGCAAATTCAGTGTGGAAGGAGTCTAGAGTCCGCCTCAGCAGCCCAACAGTAGGGACTGATTGATTCATATGGTCAATTGTGTGTGTGTGTATTTACCTAATTGTATTTACCTAGTTGTGACATACCTACGGGAAAAGATCTACGCTCATGCTGTCCGGTCTCCATATCCTCTCTTATCCAACTTTTCCTTAATATCCTGAATGTTTCTTGCACAAACCACCTCCTCCTCCAGTCCGTTCCACAGCTTCTGTTTGGGAAGCTAAACTTTTTCACATCTCACCTACACGTGGTCGCCCTAAACTTCTTTCCATGTCCTCTCGTTTCTCTCTGCTCCACACACACACACAGGTCCTCTGTCCACCCCTGGGAGCCACCCTGTACACCGAGATCTCTCTCTCTCTCTCTCTCTCTCTCTCTCTCTCTCTCTCTCTCTCTCTCTCTCTCTCTCTCTCACTCACACACACACTCACACACACACACACACACACACTCTCTCTCTCTCTCTCTCTCTCTCACACACACACACACACACACACACTCACACACACACACACACACACATGGATGGGAGGATTGACATAGAGGGAGAGGGAGGTGGGCATGAACAAGCTGTCTCTCTCTCTCTCTCTCTCTCTCTCTCTCTCTCTCTCTCTCTCTCTCTCTCTCTCTCTCTCTCTCTCTCTCTCTCTCTAATGCCCAGAGTATTATGGCTAACAAGGATGAGATAGACTTTCTGATCAAAGAGAGAAACACTGATGTATTATGCGTAAGTGGAACGTGGTTATCACCTGAAACTCCTAACGAATATATGGATATTCCTAACTATAACATTTTAGGTGACAAGGTAGGTGGAGGTGTTTGTATCTATATAAGAGATATTTACAAGGCTACTCCTGTACACGTTGACGCAGTAAGACCACAGGGTGTGGAAGGCATGTGGCTGGCAGTTCAAAGCTGTGAGTTTCCTACAGTCATTATCGGGTGCATTTACTGACACCCCAAGTCACTTTCTTGTACATATGACTATATATCTGATGTTTTAAAATGTCATTTTAAAAGGTAAGGATTTTATATTTTAGGGATTTTAATGATGATTTTTATTAAACAGCAGTAAGCTGAAACAAATTATTGCAAATGCAAAACTAACTCAAGTAATTACCAAACCCACGAGGACTACTTCCAGCTCTGCCACACTGTTAGACTTAATTGTAACCAACAAACCTCATTCTGTAATAGTTTCTAACACACTTCCGTGCCATGTGGCTGACCATGAACTGATCACTGTAACTATTAACTTACGAAAGGCCAAGCGACTGTAAAACTTTTCGTGAACTAAGAAGATATTTTTGTGTAACTTACTTTATCAGGAGAGTGCTAATTTAAACAAGATGTTTGCCACTGACAATACCGAAACACAGGTTAACATATTCACTGAATGTTTCAAGAAATGTCTTAATGTGTGTGCACCTTTAGTGACTAGGGAAGTAAAGAGGCTCCATGGGTCACTCATGACTTACGAGCTAAGATGCTGGAGAGGAACACCACACACACTCCTTAAGAATGACAGATATAACACAGCTCTCCAAGTGAAATATAAGGAACTAAAGAAACAAGTAAAGCAATTGATCAACAAATCCAAGTCGGAATATTACAATAAAAAACTGGAGGATGACAGAGGGAATAGTAGTGCTATATGGAACATGTTGAAACAACTCGTACCAACTAACAAAAACACAACCTGTCCACTACTCTTAGAAGACGAAAAAACAATCACTGATGAAATTAATAGATTTAATAGATATTTTGCAAATGTTGGGAAAGAAACTTTTGATAAATCACGTCAAAACTTATTAAATCATGACAATGAATCACAACTCAATGCATGTGACACCATAAACCCAACATGTGATATGTTCAAACCACCTGATTCCCAGACTATTATACAAGTACTGAAACAACTGAAAAACTCTTCCGCACATGGCTCAGATGGCATTCAAACGCGCTTCTTAAAAGAATCTTTGCCAGTTATAATAACGTACTTAACATGCATTATAAATACCTCAATAACAACTGGAACATTCCCGTCACCATGGAAACACTCAGTAGTCGTCCCTATTTTTAAAGGCGGAGATACAAGCGACCCAAAAGACTATAGACCAATATCACTTCTGCCCATTGTCTCTAAAATCCTGGAGAAAGTTGTAACGGGTGAGCTAATCCAACATCTTGAAGGAAACCATCTCCTTAATAACACACAACACGGCCTTAGACCTGCACTGTCTACTGAAAGCGCTCTACTAACACTATCAAATAAACTTTATAAGAACATTGATAATGGTAACTTATCCTTAGTTACTGTGTGCGATTTGTCAAAAGCATTTTACAGTGTCAATCATCAAATATTACTGAACAAGCTAAAGGAACTGAGAATAGATACATTCAATGACTACCTTCGTGATAGAACTCAGTCTGTCCGTATCGACAAACATGTTTCAGATAAATTAGGCGTCTCCTATGGAGCTCCTCAGGGATCAGTGCTCGGCCTATCTTATTTTTAATGTACGTAAATGACCTCTCACAATACGTCTCCGATTGCCTCGTCATCCAGTACGCGGATGACACACAGTTCATACACACGGGAAACATAGACAGAATTCAAGACCTAATTAGCAGAGGAGAGGAAACTTTATTAAAATCGAAAAGATATTTCCAATTAAATGGCTTAATGTTAAACACAAAGAAAACCCAGTGCATGTTTATTGGAAGTCGGGGAATGACGTCCCAGATCCCACAAAACATCCACCTACAGGTTGATGATAGTAACATCACCCAGCACCTCCCTCAAGAACCTGGCTGTATATTGTGACGCTCACTTGACTTTTGATACGCACATAAACAAAATAAGTAGTAAGATTTTTAGTACCATTATGTACATAAATCGTATAAAAGAGAACTTTAGCAAAAAGACAAGAATTACAGCTGTACAGTCACTTGTATTAAGCATAATTAATTATGGAATAAAAATATGGCCCACCACTAATAAAACACACATGCAACAAATTCAAAAATTGCAAAACTATCCTGCAAAAGTTGCACTGGGTGGCGGCGCCAAACATGACCATGTGACGCCATTCTTAAAGGAGCTCGATTGGCTGAAGGTCAACAAAAAATACGAGTACGAGCTTGACGTAACGACCTATAACATCATAAAGGAACTAGGCGTATTGACATATAAAATCATAAATGGAACTAGGCGTAATGACCTATAACATCATAAAGGGAACTAGGCGTAATGACCTATAACATCATAAAGGGAACTAGGCGTAATGACCTATAACATCATAAAGGGAACTAGGCGTAATGACCTATAACATCACAAATGGAACTAGGCGTAATGACCTATAACATCATAAAGGGAACTAGGCGTAATGACCTATAACATCATAAAGGGAACTAGGCGTAATGACCTATAACATCATAAAGGGAACTAGGCGTAATGACCTATAACATCATAAAGGGAACTAGGCGTAATGACCTATAACATCATAAAGGGAACTAGGCGTAATGACCTATAACATCATAAAGGGAACTAGGCGTAATGACCCATAACATCATAAAGGGAACTAGGCGTAATGACCTATAACATCATAAAGGGAACTAGGCGTAATGACCTATAACATCATAAAGGGAACTAGGCGTAATGACCTATAACATCATAAAGGGAACTAGGCGTAATGACCTATAACATCATAAAGGGAACTAGGCGTAATGACCTATAACATCATAAAGGGAACTAGGCGTAATGACCTATAACATCATAAAGGGAACTAGGCGTAATGACCTATAACATCATAAAGGGAACTAGGCGTAATGACCTATAACATCATAAAGGGAACTAGGCGTAATGACCTATAACATCATAAAGGGAACTAGGCGTAATGACCTATAACATCATAAAGGGAACTAGGCGTAATGACCTATAACATCATAAAGGGAACTAGGCGTAATGACCTATAACATCATAAAGGGAACTAGGCGTAATGACCTATAACATCATAAAGGGAACTAGGCGTAATGACCCATAACATCATAAAGGGAACTAGGCGTAATGACCTATAACATCATAAAGGGAACTAGGCGTAATGACCTATAACATCATAAAGGGAACTAGGCGTAATGACCTATAACATCATAAAGGGAACTAGGCGTAATGACCTATAACATCATAAAGGGAACTAGGCGTAATGACCTATAACATCATAAAGGGAACTAGGCGTAATGACCTATAACATCATAAAGGGAACTAGGCGTAATGACCTATAACATCATAAAGGGAACTAGGCGTAATGACCTATAACATCATAAAGGGAACTAGGCGTAATGACCTATAACATCATAAAGTGAACTAGGCGTAATGACCCATAACATCATAAAGGGAACTAGGCGTAATGACCTATAACATCATAAAGGGAACTAGGCGTAATGACCTATAACATCATAAAGGGAACTAGGCGTAATGACCCATAACATCATAAAGGGAACTAGGCGTAATGACCCATAACATCATAAAGGGAACTAGGCGTAATGACCTATAACATCATAAAGGGAACTAGACGTAATGACCTATAACATCATAAAGGGAACTAGGCGTAATGACCCATAACATCATAAAGGGAACTAGGCGTAATGACCTATAACATCATAAAGGGAACTAGGCGTAATGACCTATAACATCATAAAGGGAAACGTACCGAGCTATTTGTTTTATTTGCCATATGTGAGTGACTGGAGCACTGTTCCTACCAGACACGTCCCCAAAGCACGCACCAGTACAGGGCAAGATCCATGCTTGTGGCTGCACCAACACTCTGGAACAGCCTCCCTCTCTCGATAAGGAATGCACAATCTTTACCATCTTTTAAGAAGCAATTGCACCAATATCTTTTTAGTGACCAGTTCAATATGTAGTCTTTTATTAATGTATTTTAATATATTCTATTTCTCTGTTAATTTTAATATTTTTATTGCACATCTATTTTAAAATTAGACTCCTTGCTGTAGATAGAGGCAGGACAGGATGTAGCTACTATGTACTTATATACTCATGTGCTTTATTGTACAAATGTCAAGAATAACCATAATGGAAAATATGGAATAAACTTATCAATTCTGAATCTCTCTCTCTCTCTCTCTCTCTCTCTCTCTCTCTCTCTCTCTCTCTCTCTCTCTCTCTCTCTCTCTCTCTCTTATAATATACTGATCTTTTTTTTCTCCTGTATTAATTCGCTGTCTTGAGGAGGAGGAGGAGGAAGAAGAAGAGGAGGAGGAGGAGGAGGAAGAAGAAGAGGAAGAGGAGGAGGAAGAAGAAGAGGAGGAGGAGGAGGATGAAGTAGAGAACCGAATGTGTATTTTAAATCTATTCCAGAGAGAGAGAGAGAGAGATTAGTTGCAGGTTCTTTTTTCCCCTTCAGTAAGATGTGCGTGTGTGTGTGTGTGTGTGTTTCAGAGAGAGAGAGAGAGAGAGAGATTCACCACTCATTCATATACTCATCTTTTTTCCTCTCTCTCTCTCTCTCTCTCTCTCTCTCTCTCTCTCTCTCTCTTCCTTCCTATTATTATCATCATCATCATTATTCTCACCCTTGCAGGTCTCCACTGTGAGGGCATCTACAGGCTGAGTGGCGTCAAGAGCAAAGTACATCAACTGCGTCGCCTCTACAACACTGGGGAGGGTGTGAGGCTGTGTGACCAGGAGCCGCACGTCATCGCATCCCTCCTCAAGCAGTACCTCAGGTGGGGGGGTGCTAGCCAGTGCAATATAAATGAGTGATTTTGTTTCTTCTATTTTTCTGTCTATCTTTTGCTGTTTCTGTGTGTGTGTGTGTGTGTGTGTGTGTGTGTGTGTGTGTGTAAGGTTAGATTAGGCTGGGCAAGGTTAGATTAGGTAAGGTCTGGTAAGGTTAGATTAGGTTAGGTAAGGGTAGATTAGGTTTGGTAAGGCTATGCAAGGTTATATTAGGTTAGGTAAGGTTGGATTAGGTTAGGTAAGGTTAGATTAGGTTAGATAAGGTTAGATTAGGCTGGGCAAGGTTAGATTAGGTAAGGTCTGGTAAGGTTAGATTAGGTTAGGTAAGGGTAGATTAGGTTTGGTAAGGCTATGCAAGGTTATATTAGGTTAGGTAAGGTTGGATTAGGTTTGGTAAGGTTAGATTAGGTTATGCAAGGTTAGATTAGGTTAGGTAAGGTTAGATTAGGTTAGGTAAGGTTAGATTAGGTTTGGTAAGGTTAGATTAGGTTTGGTAAGGTTAGATTAGGTTAGGTAAGGTTAGATTAGGTTTGGTAAGGTTAGATTAGGTTTGGTAAGGTTAGATTAGGTTTGGTAAGGTTAGATTAGGTTTGGTAAGGTTAGATTAGGTTAGGTAAGGTTAGATAAGGTTTGGTAATCCAAATGACCATTCTGCAGGGAGTTGCCGGAGCCAGTGATGCCGTCGGACATAACAATAATAATAATAATAATAATAATAATAATAATAATAATAATAATAATCCAAATGACCGTTCTGCAGGGAGTTGCCGGAGCCAGTGATGCCGTCGGACATAACAATAATAATAATAATAATAATAATAATAATAATAATAATAATAAAAATGACCGTTCTGCAGGGAGTTGCCGGAGCCAGTGTTGACGTCGGACATGATGCCACACTTTGAGGATGTAGCGATGATTCCTAACCCCGGGGAGCGCGCCGAGGCCATGCGCCAGCTGATCAACCGCCTGCCAACCGCCAACCGCCTGCTGCTCCAATACATGTTCAAGCATATGGGACACATCATTGCAAGGGTAACTAGGGATTTTCTTTATGGTACTTATTTATTTGCTTTTATATTTATTTATTTTTGTTTTTTTCTCTTTGTGTGTTTGTGTGTGTGTGTGTCTCTCTCTCTCTCTCTCTCCTCCGTTTTCCTTCAATTGTCCTCTTTTTTTTTTTTCCTTCATATTCCTTGTGTGTGTGTTTCTCTCTCTCTCTCTCTCTCTCTCTCTCTCTCTCTCTCTCTCTCTCTCTCTCTCTCTCTCTCTCTCTCTCTCTCTCTCTCTCTTTTCTCCATTTTCCTTCAATTGTCCTCTTTTTTTCCTTCATATTCCTTGTGTGTGTGTTTCTCTCTCTCTCTCTCTCTCTCTCTCTCTCTCTCTCTCTCTCTCTCTCTCTCTCTCTCTCTCTCTCTCTCTCTCTCTCTCTCTCTCTCTCTCTCTCTCTCTCTCTCTCTCTCTCTCTCTCTCTCTCTCTCTCTCTCTCTCTCTTTCCTCTTCTTTCCTCCATTTTCCTTCAATTTTCATCTTTCCCTCCATTTTCCTTCAATTTTCCTCTTTTTTCCTTCATATTCCTTGGGCACTGGAGTAGGGAGTGTTCTGGGGTGCCAGGCTGTGTGGGGCACCATGGGCAGTGTGTGCAGGTGTCATGAAGTGTTCTGGGGTGGCAGGCAGTGTGGGGCACCATGGGCAGGAAGTGTTCTGGGGTGTGGTGGTAGTTTGACAAGGCTTTGGTAGAGGTGGTTGTGTTAGTAATTCTATGGTGGGTACTAGTGTTTTGAGCCTGGTGACAACAAGGCTTTGGTAGAGGTGGTTGTGTTAGTGAGTGTGTGTGTTGAGCGTGTCTTCAGCGCACACTGCCTCTGTTGCTGACGAGTAAGGTGGCACTCTCTGCATTGTGATTTCAGGTGCCTGAGGACGCCTTCCCATGGACAGCAGCAGGCGACATCCTCCTGAGGGGCTGCTGTGTGGCGTCCATCCTCCTTTGTATAAAGACAAATACACTTACCTCAACACAACAACTTTTTTTATATTCATATGTTTTCTGGGAGGGAGAAGGGGGAGAGAGGCAGGATGGTGTGTGCCTGTGAGGTGAGTGTTGTATGAAATGACCACCCTCAAACTTCCCCTTCAGGCTCGCTTGCGACATGAGTTTTAGCGAGTGTGTGTTTCCTCGCTCTCTGGGTGTGTGAGTGGACTGTCCCGTGGCTTCAGACTTGCCAGAGTAATCATTTTTTTTACTACAGCAAAGGAGACGGCTCAAGGTAAAGTTGGGGGCATACACTATAACTGCGCATGGCCTCAGTGCTCATCTCCGTGACATTGAGCCTGTGGTGGGAGGGAGCTCATTACCCCGGCTAGTGTGACATCCGGGTTACGGCAGTTTACCTTCCCCAGGTTTCCCCAGGTACCCATTTATCAACCAGCACACGGAGTAGTGGCCAGCAGGTACGGTGACCACTGGACCACGGAGGCATATGAGACGGCCTTCAGTCAACCCTGGCTTATGGGGACAAAGGAGTCGTTAACCCCAGCAAGAGTCACACACAACGACACCCACTATAAATACAATTCGCTTGTGCCACTGACGGCCTGGGGTTGTCCATGGGGCCCCTCATGAGAGCCTGCCAGCGCTATAGCCAGCAAGGAAAAAAATATTAGAAGCATTGGCCAAGCAAGAGTCACATGGCAGTCACTATAAATAAAATTCGCTTGTGCCATTAACCGTCTAGGGTTGTCCAGGAGGCCCGCACCTCAAAAAAGCCTTTCAGCGCTGTAGCAGCACCAATATAAAGTTTAAAGAAATGGTAGCAATAGTAACATAGACCACTATAAATAAAATCCTCCTCCTCCTCCTTCCCACGGGTGACCCAAACTCCCTCAACGTCCCTGGGGCCAGAGTTCAGCCTCCCCCTGGGCCACACCTTCAGGACGGCACTCTGGAGCCTGGCGGTGGAGCTGGTGGAGGGGCCGGCACTTAGGCAGGCACTTGTGGCATCCGTGAACCTGCTGTCCCTGGTCACTGGCACTGCAAAGGAGGCTGTAGAAGTGGGTGCCAGGGGGGGGGGGGGTCGCACTGTTGTTGTAATAGTAGTAGTAGTAGTAGTAGTAGTAGTAGTAGTGGTGGTAGTAGTAGTAGCGGTAGTGGTAGTAGTAGTAGTAGTAATAGAAGTAGTGTTATTATTATTATTATTATTATTATTATTATTATTATTATTATTATTATTATTATTTTGTGTAGTAGTTTTTTTAATATTTTTTTTCTGTCGACTATTTATTTATTGCTTCTTCTTCTTCTTCTTCTTCTTCTTCTGCTTCTTCTGTTCCAGGGCAATTCTATTTTTCTTTTTTCTTTTTTTTTCTTTATTCTTCCCTTTCCTTCCCTTCCCTCTCCTTCCCTTCCCATCCCTTCCCTCTCCTTCCCTTCCCATCCTTTACCTTCCCTTCCTTCCTTCCTTCCTTCCTCTTCCTTTTCCTTCCCTCCTTCCTTCCTTCCTTCCCTTCCTTCCTTCCTTCCATCCTTCCCTTTCCATCCCTTCCCTTCCCTTCCCTTCCTTCCTTTCCTTCCCTTCCCATCCCATACCTTTCCTTCCCTTCCCTTCACTTCCCTTCCCTCACCTTCCCTTCCCTTTCCTTTCCTTCCCTTTCCATCCCTTCCCTTCCCATCCTTTCCCTTCCCTTTCCTTCCCTTCCCTTCCCTTCCCTTCCACAGGCGTTGAGTCACAGGCATGCCGATGTAGGGTGGGGCTGGTCCAGGTCACCTCGGGTCAAACTTCATCTTGAGGGAGCAGCCGTAAGTTAGTCTTGGGGGACTTAGTGCTGCCCCCCTGGACTACCCCTGGCCAATGCTGTCTTCCCCTGGTGCTGCCCCCCGCATGGTGCTGCCCTGGGGGGAACCTAAGGGATAAAAAGAGAGCAGAGGATAATGTAAATGATAATATAGAAAAAGAAGGAATTATATCAGAAAAAGCAGCAAATATGACACAGTGAATAATTGATAAATATAAGGAAGTGAAAGAAAGAATAGATAAATCAGAGTTAATAGAAGAAAAAGGAATTAATTAAGATTTTGAGAGGTCAGAAAAATATAGATGAGGAATGTAATTGGAAAATGTGATCATTGAAAAACAGTTAATAAAAAAAAGAAATAAAAGATATCTAATCAAAGAAAAGTGTGAATGTAAAAAAAAGAAAGATAATGAAGGGAAATGCAAGATGATACTGTGATGATCCAAAGAATACTGAAAGAAATCATTAAAAAAAAAATGAGGAAATAAAAATAAAAGAAAATATTAATTAATGTGTTCATGTATATTAGAAAAATGAAAAGGTGAAATTCCTTCCCTTCCCTTCCCTTCCCTTCCCTTCCCTTCCCTTTCTTTCCCATCCCTTCCTTTCCCATCCCCTCCTTTCCCCAAGAAATGAGGAAATAAAAATAAAGGAAAATATTAATTAATGTGTTCATGTATATTAGAAAAATGAATAGGTGAAATTCCTTTCCTTCCCTTCCCTTCCCTTCCCTTTCTTTCCCATCCCCTCCCTTCCCCAAGAAATGAGGAAATAAAAATAAAAGAAAATATTAATTAATGTGTTCATGTATATTAGAAAAATGAATAGGTGAAATTCCTTCCCTTCCCTTCCCTTCCCTTTCCTTCCCTTTCCTCTCCTTCCCTTCCCTTCCCTTTCCTTCCTATCCCTTTCCTTCCCATCCCTTTCCTTCCCTTCCCTTTCCTTCCCATCCCTTTCCTTCCCTTCCCTTTCCTTCCCTTCCCTTCCCTTCCATTTCCTTCGCTTCCCTTCCCTTTCCTTCGCTTCCCTTCCCTTTCCTTCCCTTCCCTTCCCTTTCCTTCCCTTCCCTTTCCTTCCCTTTCCTTCCCTTCCCTTTCCTTCCCTTTCCTTCCCTTTCCTTCCCTTCCCTTTCCTTCCCTTCCCTTCCATTTCCTTCGCTTCCCGTCCCTTTCCTTCCCTTTCCTTCCCTTCCCTTCCCTTCCCTTCCCTTTCTTTCCCATCCCCTCCCTTCCCCAAGAAATGAGGAAATAAAAATAAAAGAAAATATTAATTAATGTGTTCATGTATATTAGAAAAATGAAAAGATGAAATTCCTTCCCTTCCCTTCCCCTCCCTTCCCTTCCCTTCCCTTCCCTTTCCTTCCCTTCCCCTCCCTTCCCCAAGAAATGAGGAAATAAAAATAAAAGAAAATATTAATTAATGTGTTCATGTATATTAGAAAAATGAAAAGATGAAATTCCTTCCCTTCCCTTCCCTTCCCTTCCCTTCCCTTTCCTTCCCTTCCCCTCCCTTCCCCAAGAAATGAGGAAATAAAAATAAAGGAAAATATTAATTAATGTGTTCATGTATATTAGAAAAATGAAAAGATGAAATTCCTTCCCTTCCCTTCCCTTCCCCTCCCTTCCCTTTCCTTCCCTTTCTTTCCCTTTCCTTCCCATCCCTTCCCTTCCCTTCCCATCCCTTTCCTTCCCTTTCCTTCCCATCCCTTCCCATCCCTTTCCTTCCCTTCCCTTCCCTTCCCTTCCCTTTCCTTCCCTTTCCTCTCCTTCCCTTCCCTTCCCTTTCCTTCCCATCCCTTTCCTTCCCATCCCTTTCCTTCCCTTTCCTTCCCTTCCCTTTCCTTCCCTTCCCTTCCCTTCCCTTCCCTTTCCTTCCCTTTCCTCTCCTTCCCTTCCCTTCCCTTTCCTTCCCATCCCTTTCCTTCCCATCCCTTTCCTTCCCTTCCCTTTCCTTCCCTTCCCTTTCCTTCCCTTCCCTTTCCTTCCCTTCCCTTCCCTTCCATTTCCTTCGCTTCCCTTCCCTTTCCTTCACTTCCCTTCCCTTTCCTTCCCTTCCCTTCCCATCCCTTTCCTTCCCTTCCCTTCCCTTTCCTTCCCTTTCCTTCCCTTTCCTTCCCTTCCCTTCCATTTCCTTCGCTTCCCGTCCCTTTCCTTCCCTTCCCTTTCCTTCCCTTCCCTTTCTTTCCCATCCCCTCCCTTCCCCAAGAAATGAGGAAATAAAAATAAAAGAAAATATTAATTAATGTGTTCATGTATATTAGAAAAATGAAAAGATTAAATTCCTTCCCATCCCTTCCCTTCCCTTCTCTTCCCTTTCCTTCCCTTCCCTTCCCTTTCCTTCCCTTCCCTTTCTTTCCCTTTCCTTCCCATCCCTTCCCTTCCCATCCCTTTCCTTCCTTCCTTCCTTCCTTCCTTCCCTTTCCTTCCCATCCCATCCCATCCCTTTCCTTCCCTTCCTTTCCCTTCCCTTCCCTTTCCTTCCCTTTCCTCTCCTTCCCTTCCCTTTCCTTCCCTTCCCTTTCCTTCCCTTCCCTTTCCTTCCCTTCCCTTTCCTTCCCTTCCCTTTCCTTCCCTTTCCTTCCCTTCCCTTTCCTTCCATTTCCTTCGCTTCCCTTTCCTTCCCTTCCCTTCCCTTCCCTTCCATTTCTTTCCCATCCCCTCCCTTCCCCAAGAAATGAGGAAATAAAAATAAAAGAAAATATTAATTAATGTGTTCATGTATATTAGAAAAATGAAAAGATGAAATTCCTTCCCATCCCTTCCCTTCCCTTCCCTTCCCTTTCCTTCCCTTCCCTTTCCTTCCCTTCCCATCCCTTTCCTTCCCTTCCCTTTCCTTCCCTTCCCTTTCCTTCCCATCCCATCCCATCCCATCCCTTTCCTTCCCTTCCTTTCCCTTCCCTTCCCTTTCCTTTCCTCTTCCTTCCTTTCCTTCCTTCCTTTCCCTTTCCTTCCCTTCCCTTTCCTTCCCTTCCCTTTCCTTCCCTTCCCTTCCCTTTCCTTCCCTTTCCTCTCCTTCCCTTCCCTTCCCTTTCCTTCCCATCCCTTTCCTTCCCTTTCCTTCCCTTCCCTGTCCTTCCCTATCCATCCATTCCCTTTCCTTCCTTCCTTCCTTTCCTTCCTTCCCTTTCCTTCCTTCCCATCCTTTTCCTTCCTTCCTTTCCTTCCTTCCTTTCCTTCCTCTCCTTCCTTCCATTTCCTTCGCTTCCCTTTCCTTCCCTTCCCTTTCTTTTCCTTCCCTTCCCATCCTTTTCCTTCCCTTCCTTTCTCATCCCTTCCCTTCCCCAAGAAAAGAGGAAATAAAAATAAAGGAAAAAATTCATGTGTTCATGTACATTAGAAAATGAAAAGATGAAATAACGAAAAATAAAAGAAAAATATTTAATTAATAAAAAGGAAGAAAACAAAAGAAAATATAATTAACAGAAAATAAGAGAAAGAAGGAAAAAAAGGAATAAGAAAAGAAAGAAAGTGAGAGAGAGAGAGAGAGAGAGAGAGAGAGAGAGAGAGAGAGAGAGAGAGAGAATAACAAAAAAAAAAGATAAGAAAATAAAATGAAATATAAAGTGAACGGAATGGATCTACTACTACTACTACTACTACTACTACTACTACTACGGCTACTGCTGCTACCAATGTAAGTACTATAACATTAACCTAGAATCTTGTTGTTGTTGTTGTTGTTGTAGCCATTATAAAATATTGCAGAGAGAGAGAGAGAGAGAGAGAGAGAGAGAGAGAGAGAGAGAGAGAGAGAGAAACAAACAAACAAACAAACAAACAAACAAAAACGAGAGAAGAAGAAGAGGAAGAAAAAGAGAGAGAGAGAGAGAGAGAGAGAGAGAGAGAGAGTACAAACAAACAAACAAGCAAATGAAAGGAGAGAGAGAGAGAGAGAGAGAGAGAGAGCAACAAACAAACAAACAAACGAGAGGATAAGAAGAGAAAAAACCTTCATTATCTCCCAGTCATCCTGATAACACTTCACACAATATATAACACTCGTCGTTAATTCCGAGGTCAAAGGTCAAGGTCAGGCGCCGTGGCCAGACGTATAACAGCTATATGTGAAGGCGAGCGGCGACGTGACCTTTGCCCGCCTAAGGTCAGACGCGACTGAAAAAAAAAGGGCGGAATTGTCGTACGTAGCCTCATTATATACCGACTTCCGACCCAAAAAACTGTCTCCTGGACCCCAATAACGAGATGCACTTATAATTAATGTTAAAATGGTTGATTCCTGATGTTTCTTGGCAATAGTTAGGCGTCAGAAACCGGGATATACTGCCATGCGCCGAGTACGATAATCTGTCACCGGGGCGGATATGGTCAGCTGTTCTGGGGACACGAACGATTGATTGATTGATGTTATAATTATTTACCATTATTATTAAGTATTATATCACCCTTGGCTCACTAATTATTATTTTATATAGGCCTACTACTACTACTACTACTACTACTACTACTACTACTACTACTACTACTACTACTACTACTACTACTACTACTACTACTACTACTACTACTACTACTACTACTACTACTACTACTACTACTACTACTACTACTACTACTACTACTACTACTACTACTACTACTACTACTACTACTACTACTACTACTACTACTACTACTACTACTACTACTACTACTACTACTACTACTACTACTACTACTACTACTACTACTACTACTATTACTACTACTACTACTAATAATAATAATAATAATAATAATAATAATAATAATAATAATAATAATAATAATAATAATAATGAACTTCATCTCATGCTCTCAAAATATTTCTGATAATTTAGAACTGACTGACTGACTGACTGACTTGACGCGGTTATAACTGGTTGGCTGACTGACTGACTTGACGTGGTTGGCTAACTGACTGACCTGACTGGTTGACTGACTGACTGACTGACTTGACTGACTTGACGTGGTTAACTGGTTGACTGATTGACTGACTGACTGACTGACTTGACGTGGTTAACTGGCTGACTGGTTGACTGACTGACTGACTTGACGTGGTTAACTGGCTGACTGGTTGACTGACTGACTGACTTGACGTGGTTAACTGGCTGACTGGTTGACTGACTGACTGACTTGACGTGGTTAACTGGCTGACTGGTTGACTGACTGACTGACTTGACGTGGTTAACTGGCTGACTGGTTGACTGACTGACTGACTTGACGTGGTTAACTGGCTGACTGGTTGACTGACTGACTGACGACGTGGTTAACTGGCTGACTGGTTGACAGTGATAGATGGATAGGCAGAGAGATGGAGAGAGATAAACAAACAGATAAACGGATAGATAGATATAGACAGATAGATAGACACAGGTTAGTGCATGATAACAAATATTAATAGACCGATAGATACTGAGGTTATTGCACAGTGATAGATAGATAGATAGATATAGACAGATAGGCAGAGAGATAGAGACAGACAAACAGATAAACGGATAGATAGATAGATAGATAGACAGACAGACAGACGGGTAATTAAATACACTAGAAATAGACAAGAGAGAGAGAGAGAGAGAGAGAGAGAGAGAGAGAGAGAGAGAGAGAGATTTACATATTTACATAGATTTACATAGAAAATCAGACCACACAGACCCCATGGTCCAGACTTGGTGGTCTGTCCTTAAACCTAAGTGATTTTACATTAATCAGAAGACTCCAAAACGTTGCATTTCTACTCTAGTTGATATTAAGTTGAAGGAAGTGACGGTCGAGCTTATTTTTGAAGGAGTCAATCGTGTTACACTGGAACACTGATGATGGGAGCTTATTCCATTCTCGCACTACAACGTTGGTGAAGAAAAATTTGGTGCAGTCTGAATTTACTTGTCTACATCTGAGTTTTACGCCATTGTTCCTCGTGCGCAAAGTGTCATCGATCATAAACAATGTTGATCTGTCTACATTCGTGAAACCATTAAGTATTTTAAAACATTCGATCAGTTTTCCTCGGAGGCGACGTTTCTCAAGAGAGAACATGTTAAGGGTAGAAAGCCTTTCTTCGTAGGATTTGTTGCGCAAGGAAGGGATAATTTTCGTTGCCCGACGCTGAACACCTTCTAATTTAGCAATATCCTTTGCATGGTGAGGAGACCAAAACTGTACCGCATATTCCAAGTGGGGTCTGACTAAACTGTTGTAGAGCGGGAGTATTACATCTTTATTCTTAAAAAAAAGTTTCTTTTAATGAAGCCCAACCTTCTGTTCGCTTTATTTGCTGCATCGATGCATAGCTGTGAGAATTTGAGGATTGACGCGATTTTGACCCACAAGTACTTTACGCATAGAACTCTTTTGAGTTTAACTCCGAGCATTTCGTAATCAAACTTTTATTCCTCGTTCCAACTTGAAGGACCTGGCACTTGTCTACGTTAAAGGGCATCTCCCATCTATCCGACCAAGCTGAAATTTTGTGCAAATCCTCTTGGAGGCTTTGCCTGTCTTCGTCAGTGAGAACCGAGTTACCAATCTTTGTGTCGTCTGCAAATTTACTAATGCGGTTATTGAGTCCAACATCCACGTCGTTGATGTAAATAATGAAGAGCACTGGGCCAAGAACCGAGCCCTGAGGACGCCACTAGTGACAGGCGCCCACTCTGAGTTAAATCCGTCAATCACTACTCTTTGTTGTCTGTTGCTCAACCAATTCGCGATCCATTGGTTTACCTGACCGTCAATACCTATTTGTTTTAATTTGTAAAGTAATTTATGATGCGGGACTTTATCAAACGCTTTCTGGAAATCAAGATAGACTACGTCCAGTGATTTGGTTACGTCATAAACAGTGAAGAGGTCGTTATAAAAGGTTAATAGATTTGATAGGCAGGATCTTTTGTTTCGGAAGCCATGTTGTGAGTCCCCAATTAATGAGTGGCTTTCAAGGTAACTCACAATTTTGTCTCTAATTATGCCCTCAAGTAGCTTACCTACAACCGAAGTTAGACTAATGGGCCTGTAATTACCTGGTACTTTTGTCTCCTTTCTTCAAAATCGGTGTCACGTTAGCCTTTTTCCAATCTGAAGGGACAATGCCTTGTCGCAAGGACATATTGAATACGGTTGTGAGGAGGAGAGTATTTCGCTCTTTGTTTCTTTCAGCAGAGTTGGATATACTTTATCAGGTCCAGGACTTTTATTTGTTTTAAGTGATTTGAGGGCTTTAAGGACTTCATCGGGTTTTATTTCAAAGTTAGACAATGCATGCTCGGGATTTACATTAGTACTGGTGTTGGTGGTGGTGGTGGGAGGACTGTTATTATTAAACACCGAGGAAAAGTAATTATTTAATAGGTTTGCAACGTGTTGGCTGTCAGTCACTAGTGCACCGTCGCTGTTTATTAAAGGTCCAATTCCACTTCTGATCGCCTTTCTGTTGTTTATGTAACTGAAGAAGGATTTCGGATTATTTTACAGTTGGCTGCAATATTTTCTTCATATCTACGCTTTGCCTGATGCACTAATCTTTTTACTCGTCGCCTTGCATCATTGTAAAGTCTAATGTTTTCAGGCGTGCTTTGGTCTTTCTTTAACCTGTAGACAATTTTCTCCTTGACTGAGTGTTTAATTTCGCTATTAAACCAAGGTGGACTTTATTAGTGTTAATTCGCTTCGCACAAGGGGACAAATGTGTCCTGCTGAGTGAGTAAGTGATTTTTAAAGTTTAGCCAGGCGTCCTCTGCATTGCCGTCATCTGATAGTTGCATATCTATTAGTTTTCGTCGGATTTCTACGAAGTTGGCTCTTTTGAAATTGGGCACCTTAACTTTATTTTCAGTCACCGATGTTTGAGCTCTAATGTCAACGCGCACTAGTTTATGATCGCAGGAACCGAGGTGTTCTCCTACCGTGACATTACTGACTAGGTTATCTTGGGTCGCTATAACAAGGTCAAGTATGTTATTTTGTCGAGTTGGTTCAGAAACCATTTGGCTTAGATAATTTTCCTCTAGAAATTCGATCATTCTATGGGACTCACCTTCTGTACCCGACAGTGTCGCCCAGTCGATATGGGGGAGGTTAAAGTCTCCTAGTATCAGTGAGTCGCTGTTATTAAGTGACTGCCTTAAGACGCTGTACATTTCAAGATCGCCATCAAGTTATATACCCCGAGGCCTGTAAGTGACAGAAATATTTAAATTTACTTTTGCAAATTTTAATCGCACCCACAAATGTTCAACGTTACTGTTTCTTGGTGTTTTGTCAGTAGGTTGCAAGTAGCTTTTTTGACAAAAGGGCGACACCACCCCCTCTACGGTTTACACGATCATTGTTGAAGAATCTGTAGCCATCTATGTTATATTCGGAACTTAAATCAATATTAGTGGTGTCGATAAATGTTTCGGTTATAGCAATTACGTCAAAGTTTTCTGTCAGAGCAAGACATCGCAGTTCATCAAATTTGTTTCTTAGGCTACGCGCATTGAAACTAAGGACTCTTAGGTTATCTTGAAGCTTGGTAATAGAGTTACTGGAGGGTTCAATGTTACGAGTCTGTTGCGGTGTGAGGTGTCTATTTACACGGGCGGGATGGAAGGACGTGGCTGAGAGTCGTGTTTTGTTGTTGGGGGGGTTCGTACGGCGGTGTTGTGGTTCCTTCCAAATATGGCTGCCCCGCTGGGGGACCGGTGTATGCCGTCCCTTTGGAAAAGTCTACTCTGGCCGTAGAAATCGTTCCAGGCGTTAAAGAATTCGACGTCAAGCTCTCCGCAGAGAGTCTGCAGGCGGTTGTTGAGGCTGAAGGCCTTACTGTAGAAGTCGCCCTCATCCCATGTCCGTGGTAGAATTCCTGAAATCAAAATATTAGGGGATTTAGTCTTATACTGCTGGATGAGCCTACGGTACTTGTCCAGCAGTTCCTCAGACCGGGTCGTGGTGACGTCGTTTGTACCTGTGTGGAGAACAAAGAGTGAGTCATTAGAGGCCTCAGCGGAGACCTCGTCCAGGGCAGCTGTGATGTCGTCAACACCAGCTCCAGGATAACAGTAGTTACGCCTACGACGGGGGACTCTGCCACAGAATTCAACCACCTGATGGCGAATCATAGAGTCACCGACCAAGAAGGTGCTCTGTTCCTCGTCCTCCTCCTCCAGTATGGCAAATCTGTTGTAGCAATGAGTAGGATAAATGGCTCTAGGGGCGGGTCTGGCTCCTCCTCTCACGGGGTGAAGCATTCAGCGTCAGCTCTACCGGTTCCTGTGACGTGCCTTCTTCGGAAGGTGGCTGGGCATCGAGTGCAGGTGAGGAGGGTGATGAGGCGTCAATTGCAGGAGGGGCGACGATGTTGGCCTGGATAAACTCCTGCAAGGTATCAACAGTACTTGTTAGTTCGGTGATCTTCTTCTCGCCAGCCGTTAGCCTTTCGTCCTGTTGAAGGAGTCTCGTTTCCATCTGCTGAGTCAACAGGCAGATCTTGCAGACTGTCGATCGTCCTGAGAAGAAATGACCAGAGAAGTTTCCTGTGCAAGTCGAACATTTCTTTAGCGCCATCTTGGTAAGGAGGAGGTATCTATATATTTGCTTTGCTTTTTCTTTTTCGTAGGGCAGAGGGACGCGTGCGTGAATAAGCGAGAATAAGTGAGAGAGAGAGAGAGAGAGAGAGAGAGAGAGAGAGAGAGAGAGAGAGAGAGAGAGAGAGAGAGAGAGAGAGAGAGAGAGGGTGGGAACGAGATAGGGAGTGAGGAAGGAGAGACAGAGAGGGAGAGTGGGGGAGAGAGAGAGAGGGAGAGAGAGAGAGAGAGGAGAGAGAGAGAGAGAGAGAGAGAGATGGGAAGGCGTAGGAGGGAGATAGGGATGGAGGGAGGAAGAGGGCGAAGGAAGGGGGAGAGAGAGAGGTGGGAACGAGATAGGGAGTGAGGAAGGAGAGACAGAGAGGGGCAAGTGGGGGGTAGTAATGAGAGAGAGAGAGGGGGAGGGGCAATGGAGAGGGGAGGCGAGAGAAGAGGAGGAGCGAAACGCGAGAGGGAGGGAGGGAGGATTACTGGTCTCTGGGGAATAATCTGGTCAAGTCAGGTCAGGTAGGTCTGAACACCTGCGTAGGAAGTGGCGTCGGAGTGGAATCTGGAAATATATAAAGAATGTGGCGGAAAGAGTGTAACACTGTGTTTTGTGTATAGGTGTATATATGTTTTACAGGGCGCTACTGCGAGAGGGTAGATACAGGCGGAGAGAGGTAGTAAAAATAAGGGCAACACTTAATCCTGTCCAATGAAGCACGTGGTCGCACAGCAAACAGCACACCTCTGCGGGCAGCTAACTCGGTTGACAATAAGCAGTACGCAGCACGACGCGAAATAGCACACGGCACACAGCACAGCAAGATCTACAGTACAGTTCAGTACAGCACACGAGGGTGGATTCGCAAGCGAGAGGTCACGGAAGTGGGAGCGCGTGCGGTTTGACCTCTCGGGGTGAGGGCAAGGCGCTGACTGTCAAGACTCAAGAGAGAGAGAGAGAGAGAGAAGGAAGATAAAATTATTAATATTTTGACCTTCCCCGCTCTGTCTCGCTTCTCATATCCTTCTGCACACTTTTGTACACTTTTCCACACTTATCCAGGTCAGCCTGCACACTTAAACACGTTATTATGCCCCGAGTTCAAGTGTTCTGAAGACTTTACTGACGCAAACTTTCCCTTCGTGTATCGTTTTCTCCTTTCGTTAATACTTAATAGCATACCCTGATCTTACTTGTCTCCCCTTATCCGTTATTTTGAGCCTGTTTTTACCCGTGAACTTGCTCTATTTATCCGTCGTCAAGTTCTAAGGTTGTCGTGTATTAAAGTTCCAACACTATGATGACGTCACGGCCGCCATCTTCCCCGCGGTCTGTTGAGGGTGGCGACACAGCGATCTATTTTTCTTGTTTTTTCAGGTTATTATAAAGTGCCCGGAAGCGCCATGCTGTGGGAAGGTAGGTGGATCCCTTGCCCTTATTTTGGTGTGCAGGGACAGGAAATCAGGGCGTGGAAATAGGGGAAAATTGGAAAATCCGTTTCATGTGGCGGCGGTGATGGTGGTGGTGATGGCGGCGGTGATGGTGGTGACGGCGGTGGTGGCGACAGGTGTTGGTGGTGATGGTGTTGGTGGTGGTGACGGCGGTGGTGATGACGGCGGTGATGGTGGTGGTGGTGATGACGGCGGTGGTGATGACGGCGGTGGTGATGGTGGTGGTGATGGTGGTGATGACGGCGGTGGTGATAACGGCGGTGGTGATGGTGGTGGTGGTGATAACGGCGGTGGTGATGACGGCGGTGGTGATGGTGGTGGTGGTGATAACGGCGGTGGTGATGACGGCAGTGGTGACAGGTGTTGGTGGTGATGATGACGGCGGTGGTGATGGTGGTGGTGGTGATGACGGCGGTGGTGATGACGGCGGTGATGGTGGTGGTGGTGGTGATGGCGGCGGTGATGGTGGTGGTGGTGACGGCGGTGGTGGCGACAGGTGTTGGTGGTGATGGTGTTGGTGGTGGTGACGGCGGTGGTGATGACGGCGGTGATGGTGGTGGTGGTGATGACGGCGGTGGTGATGACGGCGGTGGTGATGGTGGTGGTGGTGATGACGGCGGTGGTGATAACGGCGGTGGTGATGGTGGTGGTGGTGATAACGGCGGTGGTGATGACGGCGGTGGTGATGGTGGTGGTGGTGATAACGGCGGTGGTGATGACGGCAGTGGTGACAGGTGTTGGTGGTGATGATGACGGCGGTGGTGATGGTGGTGGTGGTGATGACGGCGGTGGTGATGACGGCGGTGATGGTGGTGGTGGTGATGACGGCGGTGGTGATGACGGCGGTGGTGATGGTGGTGGTGGTGATGGTGGTGGTGGTGATGACGGCGGTGGTGATGGTGGTGGTGGTGATGACGGCGGTGGTGATGACGGCGGTGATGGTGGTGGTGGTGATGACGGCGGTGGTGATGACGGCGGTGATGGTGGTGGTGGTGATGACGGCGGTGGTGATGACGGCGGTGGTGATGGTGGTGGTGGTGATGGTGGTGGTGGTGATGACGGCGGTGGTGATGGTGGTGGTGGTGATGACGGCGGTGGTGATGACGGCAGTGGTGACAGGTGTTGGTGGTGATGACAGCGGTGGTGATGACGGTGGTGGTGATGACGGCGGTGGTGATGGTGGTGATGGCAGTGATGGTGGTGGTAGTGATGGTGATGGCAGTGTTGATGGTGGTGGTGGTGATGATGGTGTTAGACCCTCAGCAGTGATTGGGGTCAGCCGCCATGTCCACTCCACCAATTCCACCTCCATTGACATCGGCAGCGGCAGTGATAGGTTAGAGTATTTCTGTTATCATTAAGGGATTATTGAAGAAAGGGTAGCCTAATTATTTATACATTTATCCCTAACTATTTGGGTGTTATTCCAGAAATCAGATGTGGTTAGGTTAGATTAATTCATCTTTTTACTCATCTTTTCCGTTATTTTGAGCGCTTTTTACCATTTAACGTTCTATTTACTCAATGGTTAGGTTAGATTTGGTCAGGTTGCCTTGGTAAAAATGGGGCAGGCTTTGCACTGCTCCATTGTCACTGGTAGTTGGTGGGTGTATTTCTGGAGTTTTACCTGTGATATGAAGGTGATAACTCTCACTATATATAGATGTTAATTTCTTTCCATATATGTATCACTAGCTTTAATGGGGACTGGGTGGCCCCATACTTCTGCCTGCTAAATTTTCGGCTGGCCCCGGCCCGTGATTTTTATTTATTTATTTATTATAATATTGAATTGCATACGTACTTTTTTCAAACGAACTTTATCCCTTACAAACATTTGCTTACGAAAAATTGCATACGAATTTTATGCATGCGAACTATTTCCATACGTACTGTGGTCCTAGAATCATTATAAAGAGCGGAGCAATTCTTGTCTAAACCCTGTAATAGAATAAGTCTTTGTAGGTCACAGGAGGCCATAGATAAGGGAGGTTAGGTTCTCAGGTAATATTTCCTTTGTCTTGTTTCCCTGTTAGCTTTGAGGGTCAGGGTGGACCACTGGCCGCCACCTCCTCCTTGCCCTCATGCTAAACCTTTACTACTGTTCCTATAGGTAATGCACTCTCTCTCTCTCTCTCTCTCTCATAAAAATAAACATTAAAATTCATGAAGGAATTTATTATTCCCAAAAAGACTCCGTGTTTATACAGTTCTCATTCCCAACTTAATTTGCAGACATAAGAAGAAGAGGAGGAAGAACAAGAGGAGGAGGAGGAGGAGGATGAAGGGGACACAGGAATCAAATGGTGAGTGTTGTTAACTTTATAACTATTTTCCTTGTTCATATTCTTGCACCAATTTTCTTCCAGCAATTGTACCTTTAGTGCAAAATTCTCGGTCTTTTTTATTTCCATTTCCAGCTCTCAGTCTTCTCTCCTTCCTGTTAGTTCCTGCCACACAGCTGCCCTCGGTACAATGTCAGGTCACAGTGCGGGGCAGAGTTGTCATATGAAAAGGGACTCTGCCATCAAGCGTGACATGTTGTGGGAGCGGTTGTACAGAATAGTGAAGTCCCTGCCATATATAGGGTGGTCCTAATCATGACTGGGTTCAAAGAGAGTGGGGTTGGTTTGGAGTCAGTTGGTGGTCAGACCCTGGTGGCAAGGTGGCTCTTAGGGTCGTATTATGAGACATTTCGCCGCCCAAGAACACATATTTGACAAGGCTTTCGTAGGAGTTGTGGGCATTTCCTGGGGTAGTTTTATGACCCTGGTGGTAGTGTGACCCTTCCTCTGTACCATGAAGCTAAAGAAACACACATTTGTCAAGACTTTCATAGGAGTTTGGGGCATCTCCTTAGGTAGTTTTATGACCCTGGAGGTAGTGTGACCCTTCCTCTGTACCATGAACCTAAAGAAACACACATTTGTCAAGACTTCGAGCTTGTATGGGGTGGTACACAGGTGCCTTGAATGGACTCGCCCTAAAAACACTAGTAGGAAAAGCACCTCATGAAAGTGACACACAACTATATGGAAGTCTCAGGAGCATAACACACACACACACACACACACACACACACACTTTGAATATGTATGTATCTGGGTGGGTGAGTGAGTGTATATGTGTGTGTGTGTGTGTGGGAAGATCATACTCCATTTCTTCCCATCCCATCCCTTCCCATGCCTTCCTTTCCATCCCTTCCTTCCTATCCTTCTCTTCCCCTTCCATCCCTTCCCTTCCTAACCTTTCTCTTCCCTTAACTTCCCTTCCCTTCCTTCCCTCCTCCCTTCCCTAACCCTCTCTTCCTTCCCCTCCCATCCCTTCTCTTCCCTTCCCATCCCTTCTCTTCCCTTCCCATCCTTCTCATCCCTTCCCATCCCTTCCCTTCCCTTCCCATCCCTTACCTTCTCATCCCATCCCATCCAATCCTTTCCCTTCCTTTCCCTTCCTTTCCCAACCCTTCCCTTTCCATCCCAACCGTTTCCTTCACAGTCCTTCCCTACCCTTCCTTCCCATCCCTTCTCTTCCTTCCCATCCCTTCTCTTCCTTCCCATCCTTCTCTTCCTTCCCATCCCTTCCTTCCTTCCCTTCCCATCCCTTACCTTCTCATCCCATCCCATCCAATCCTTTCCTTCCCATCCCTTCCATTCCCATCCCTTCCCTTCCTTCCATTCCCATCCCTTCCTGTCCCTTCTCTTCCTTCCATTCCATTCAATTCCTATCTATTCCATCATATTCAATAAATCTTTAACAGCTGGAAAAGTTCCGTCGGATTGGAAACTTGCAAATGTCACACCAATTTTCAAAAAGGGGGACAAGTCTCATCCAGGAAACTATCGACCAATTAGCCTGACATCGATTGTTTGTAAGTTAATGGAGACTATCATTCGCGACAATATGGTGAAATTTTTCGAAGAAAATAATATGATAAATAATTCGCAACATGGCTTCCGTAGTAAACGTTCGTGTTTAACTAACTTACTTGATTTTTTTCATTATATTTTTGAGGTGTTCAATGAAAGCAGATCAGTAGATATCATATATCTGGATTTTCAAAAGGCATTTGATAAGGTCCCCCACCAACGATTGCTCAGCAAACTATTGGCGCACGGTATCTCGGGTAACATTCACAATTGGCTTGTGGACTGGCTCTCTGAGCGGAAACAGAGAGTAGTTCTAAATGGTGTTACATCTAACTGGCTCGACGTCAGAAGCGGCATACCTCAAGGATCAGTGCTTGGCCCCATGCTCTGCTTAATTTATGTTAATGATATCGATGATGGGCTCACTTGCAAAGTATCAAAATTTGCTGATGACACAAAAATTGCTAGTAAAGTAACTGCGACACTCGACGAAGAAGCATAACAATCAGATTGAGATCGACTTGCACGTTGGGCCAGTCAATGGCAAATGAAATTTAACGTTGAGAAATGTAAAGTGTTGCACATCGGAAAAAATAACAATCGCGTTCGGTACGTAATGAATGGCCAACAACTTTCTGCAGTAAGTAAAGAAAAGGATCTTGGAATCACTATATCAAGCGATTTAAAGCCCGGTCAGCATTGTTCAGAGGTAGCTAAAACTGCAAAGAAATTGGTTGGCTTCATCGGACGAGTCTTTAATAATAAATCGGAAAAAGTAATATTAAAACTATATAATTCGTTGGTTCGACCCCGTCTAGAGTACTGTGTACAGTTTTGGTCTCCCTACTACAGAAAAGACATAGTAAAGCTGGAACGGGTCCAACGAAGAGTAACAAAGATGATTCCTAGGTTGAGAAATTTGTCATATGAACAAAGGCTTAAAGAACTAAATTTATTCAGCCTATCAAAACGAAGAATGCGAGGCGATCTAATAGAAGTGTTTAAAATGTTTAAAGGATTCAGTGATGTTAATGCGGAAGATTACTTCACAATTGATCGATCAAATAGAACAAGAAGAAATCACAATTTGAAGATAAGTGGTAAAAGATTCTCGACGCACGAAGCTAAACACTTCTATTTCAGTCGAGTTGTTAATGTTTGGAACTCTCTTCCCTGTGATGCCGTTGATGGTACAACAACAGTTACGGCCTTCAAGAATAGATTAGACAAGTGTTTTGAATCCAACCACCAACTAAGATATTACTCATTGTCGTAATAACGTTAAGTTCTTTCAAATACTGGTGTCCTTGTCCGCTTTTATCGCCCGGCTAGTGGTAGCAGTAATGGTAGTTCTTTCCTCTTTCCTACATAATTTCCATGCAGTTTTTCCATGCTGCATGGTTCTCTTTCCTTTCCTGCCAGCTTTGGCTGGAGGGATGGGGGGTGGGGAGGAGCCTTCGCCTTTGCTGTCCTTCATCTTCCACCTTTGATTAGATAGTTAGTGTAGCTTGTCACAAACAGCCTCGTAAGGACCAGCAGGTCTGCTGTTGTTTGTTCTTCCTTTGTGTTCCTTTGAGTTTAGGGCATTTTCAGGGGTAGTTTTATGACCCAGGTGGTAGTGTGACCCTTCCTCCGTGCCGTGAAGCTAAAAACACACGTGACACATTTTTTGTAGGAATTTAGGGCATTTCCAGGGGTAGTCTTATGAGCCTGGTGGTGGTGTGACCCTTCCTCTGTTCCACAAAGGGACAGTGACCCCTGCAAACACCCAAAAAAGCTATCTATTTATATTTATCTGTCACCCTTTATCTATCTATCTATCTATCTTCCCTTCAGTAGCTGTCACCATTAATACTTGAGCTGTTATGCCTCCCCAAAAAAGGGAAGCATTACTCCTGTGTCTGACACGGGTTCCGGACAAAAGTTCGTATAGAAAAACTTCATCTGGCAATAATTCGAAGGATAAAGTTCGTTTGCCATAAGTACGTAGAGTATAAAGTTCGTCATGTCAAAAGTTCGTAATGGGAAAAAATCGTAAAGGAAAAAAATCGTAAGCTTAAATGTTCGTCGTGCAAATGTTCGGTAGAAAGACGTTCGTACACGTAAAAGTTTGTATGGAAAACGTTCGTATGCAAATGTTCGTACGCAACTGTTCGTACGCAAATATCCGTCAGAGATAAAGTTCGTATGGAATAGAAAAAAACTTTGTATGGCAATAATTCGTATGGTAAAGTTCGTTTGATTCTAGGACCAAAGTACGCATGGAAATAGTTTGTACAGAGAGAGAGAGAGAGAGAAATGTGTGTGTGTGTGTGCATTTTTTTAACATAACTGGGGGACCAAAAGGTCTCCCCGTGGTGAAAAACTGGTCCAGTAAGAAACTTTTTAAGGTACTGGGCGACAAGATCTTTAGTCTTGAAATAATTCCTGGAGGCAGTGGCTCATCTTGTCAGTGTGTATTATTTTGCGTTAATGAGGGCGGTGGCGGCAGAGTGCAAGGTTATGATGTTGGTTGTTGGTAGCGGAGGTGATGGTGGTTGTCAGCAGGGTCGGCTCTTAGCGACACCCCCATTTTTCATGGGTTTCGGACAAAAATTCGTATAGAAAAGCTTCGTGTCGCAAGTATCCATAGCAACTCAGGGCCGCTTTCACAGTCGTTTTGTTTGTTTTGATCGTTACCAATGATCGCCGCTTTAGAATTTCCACTCAAAACTGGCCGATGGGGAAGTGGCGGCTGCGGGGTTAGCCCAGCCCCGCACCTTACCACACACTCTCAACACCTTGCTTCCTCTGCAGCCGCCACTACCCCATAGGCCAGTTTCACATGGAAAACTATAGCGTCGATCGGCGCCGTAGGTAACGATCAAAACAAACAAAACGACTGTGAAAGCGGCCCTTATTGCCATACAAACATGCTCACAAACTTTTTCCGTCCGTACTACTTTACACACAAGAATTTTATCCCTGACGAACATTTGCGTACGGATAATTGCACATGATTTTTTTTTCTATACTAACTTTTGTCGTTACGAATATTTTACATACGTACTTTATACCATATGAATATCTGCATACGAACTTTAGCGAACGAACTATTACATAAGTATATTTGTCAGATGAACTTATTCCCTGTTGAAAATTTGCGTACATACTATTTGCTTACGAACACTTTCATACAAAACTTTTCCATACGAACTTTTGTCGTTACGAATAATTTATATACATACTTTATACCATACGAACTTCAGCGTACGTACTTTTTCAGACGAACTTTATCCCTTACAAACATTTGCTTACAAACAATTGTGTATGAACTTTATGCATGCGAACTATTGTTGTATTGAATTTAGACAGTGAAGAGAATTTATTATTTCCAAAAGCATGTTAATGTTTATACAGCCTATTAATCCTCACTTGATCTGCAGATACTGCCAGAAGAAGAAGAGGAGGAGGAAGAGGATACAGAGGAATCAGTTGGTGAGTGTCAATAATAATTCTTTCCTGTTTCTCCTCCTCCTTTATCGTTATACTACCTCCTCTTAATTACATCTGTTCTCTGCCTAATCCTCCCTTCATTCTCTGATCCCTTCCTCTTCCTCCTCTCCTTTCCACAGTTGTTTTTCTCTCCGTCTGTTGGTTCCTCACATGGAGTTATAATTGCTTATGGAGTAAACATCACCTGAATCTCATCTTAAATTAATTATGTGGAGCAATATATTAGCCACACTCTCAACCCCTCTCGCTTCCTCTGCAGCCGCCACCACCCCATAGGCCAGTTTCACATGGAAAACTATAGCATCGATCGGCGCCATTGGTAACGATCAAAACAAAGGATCCCTAAGTGCCGAAAGTCTGTCATAAGCAGCCTGAATTTACTAATTCACCCTAAAGTAACCTTACTCTGTCTTGAATGACCCTAAACTAATGTAATTCACTCCCATCTTACCTAAAACTACAGTTGAATTACCCTAAACTTGCCTTAAAATAATCCCCTAAACGTAATTCACTCCAAGGTAACCTGAATCTGACCTATCCTGACCTTACCTTAATATCCTAACCTTACCTTAACTTATCCTGACCTTACCCTTAAGTGAGGGTTTCAGGTAGGGTTTGTTTCCCGGGATCCCGGGATCCCGGACAATTTTCAAGGTTTAATAATCCCGGGATATTTTTGCAAATCCCGGGAAATCCCGAGATGAAAAATCATGAAATTAAGTATAAAAAAAAAAAAAGACAAATTTGACTGCAGGATAGTTGTGAACTTGTGCTTCTATTTATATGTATATACAGGGTGTCCCGTGAGGAGTGTTTTGTGTGTGTGTGTGAACACTGTGAAGGAAGGACTTACTGTTTAGGTATTCTCTTGAGTATTATAAAGCAGCCGTGGCACTCCCGTTACCCGTAACAGAGCCCGTATAATGAACACCATGTCTGCATATTCCACTTTGCTGTATGTATACGGCATTGAGATGAGCGTGACAGCTTAAAAAAAAAAAAAAAAAAAAAACCAGCACACTTTCCCTCCTCGCGTGAGTGACCGAACAGTGACGGTTACCAGTAAACTGTCTGTCTGTCTGTTATTTCATCAATTCATTTTGTTAAATTATGTCAATTATTATTTTCATGTATGGAAAATTTCAGTATACATTTTCTTTTCCTTATATATCTGACAATTTTTTTTTTGTCATTTACATTTAATCATTACTGTTTTTCAGAGATTGAAAACATATTGTGTGTTGAATTTGTGTTACTTAAGATTTTTCATGAAATCCCATAGATGCTATATGAATGCAGAATATAATTTTCCTTTTGATTAATTCATTTAATTTAATTTTATGTCATTAATTATTGTTTTTATTTTATGGAAAATTGTTCGTGTTATTTATGATCTTATTATCAAAATTCCATACATGCTCGATTGCTTATTAATCATTTTAGTTTACACAGGAATGCAGAACATGTATGTTTTATTTTTTATTCATTCATTTGATTAAACTTACTGTCATTTATTGCTTTCATTTTATGGAAATTTGCTTGTGTTAAATAAGATCTTATTCTATGAGATACTTCTTAATCATTTAGTTCATATTATAAATAAAGAATGTATACGTTTAATTTTTCTTCATTTATTTTTATTAAATTTTCTGTCATTAAGTACTCTTTTCATTTCACTGGGTATACATGGAAACAAATGTTTTTTTTTTTTTCTTTCTTTATCAGCGATAATGAACTATAATTCACATTGTCATTCACATTGAAATTCGGAAGCAGAAAAAAAAGAAGTAAACGCAGCATATACTAGCTCTTATTCTTATTCCTTTTACTTTGTTGAGAAACAAAGTGTATGCTGAAAATTTGGAATTAAATATTAAGTGGAATTAATAAGACAGTCAATCTACAGTAATATTTTTGCATATCTATTAATGTTAAGCACATCAAAAATCTGAACGTGAAACTAGGTATAATGTGCAATTTTAGACAATTGAAAATCCCGGGATCCCGGGATTAGGGCTAATTTTATCCCGGAATCCCGGGATAAAGAAAAAGGTCCAAAACGACAATCCCTAGTTTCAGGACGGTACAGAAATATATTTACAATAAATTCCCAAGTATTCAACAAGTGCCTCACTAAGCAAAGAGTAGTTGGCGTTTTTTTTTTTGCCGAATTTGCGTATCACTCTCTTGACTGAAATGGGGGGGATATCATAGTGGACATAGAGGAGGGCAAGTCCATTCAGGCGCTCTTGGCCAACGGTACTCCTCAAATAGGTTTTAAGCCTTTTCAATGCTGAGAAAGACCTCTCGTTGGAGACTGGAAGCGTCAACAGAGTTTTCAAGAGAATGGCGAGATTGGGGAACACGCTGGTGCTGGCGTGTGCCTGGGCTTCTTTGATAGTTTGGAAGACCAAAACAGATAATGCCCAGTGCCTTCACGAGTGTCAGGGATTCCATGTCGAGCTCGTAGAGCTTCTCCGCTTGAAGCACAGCTGCAACATCCGTTTCGAGGCCATTGAGGAGTTGCTTGAGCTGATCGAAGTGCGACAGGCGCTGTGTAGTCGCCGAACCGACTCTTCAACTCAGCCAAGACGTGGTCCACGAATGGAATGTACACCGCCCGGCGGTAGCACTCCTCAGCATTCTCGCACGGAACATTTGATCGCTGGGTCTGTCGTCCACAGAGTCGTGGCACAGGGATGGTGTCATGCGATGACCCCACCTCTACCAAAAGCTCTTCCGCTTTCATGAACACATCGTGGAAATGATTCTCCACATCTGCTCTGAACTTGCCAAAAATGGTCTCGATGCCACGAATCGGGCAGAGGCTGACACCAGGTCGCCATCTTTTCTCTGAAGAGTTCGGCTTGGCTTGAGAGTATGCGCCAATGTACCTCCACTACAACCAGTCCAACGAGAAAGCGGGAACATGTATGGCGATGAGAAGGAGCCCAGCGGTGGCGTCAAGTTCTTCCTTGAGAAAACATCAATGACAGGCAGAAATTCAACAAAACCAGCACTGCGTCATGCCTCTCAATCCACCTGGTGGGGCACAGGGAACAAGCTCTTCGCGCTTGGCCGAGGTAAGCTTGACAACCTCTGTGAAGCGGAGACAGTGCATATTTGAAGAATGAATGAAGTTGCACACCTCGGTCAGTGTTTGAAGAGCGATCTTCACTTCCTTGACGTCACACGGCTTCGTCAGTACTAGATTCTGCCGGTGGTCAGAGCAGTGGATTGGCTTGGCCAGGGTGTACTTCTTCATGAGTACTGCGGCACACCCTTTGAATTTTCTCATCATGGCACTTGCTCCATCGAAACCAAGTCCCCTGCACTTGGCCATGTCCAATCCGAGGTCTTCAACGGTGCGCAAAAGGAGCCAGGCTAAACCTTTACCGGTGAGGCCTGGCGTGCACAAAGGCAAGGAAGTCTTCCCTTATTTCCTGATGATAGTGGCCTGCACTAAAATTCACTTTCTGCTTGCATGTGAGGAATGAGGTCACCCCGTATCCGCCCCTGGGCTACGGGTATGTGGTACGTAACGTTGGGACCTGTTCGGGTAAGCCACGAGTGTGGATCTTTGCTTTCTATCTCCAGAGTAGTCCGCTGTAAGTCAGATTATACTGCTCACTGTACCAGGAATTACCTTCTGAATAAAGCCTTGAACGTAATGACGCCGCACTCTGCTCATTTGAAAAGCTGTTATGAATGTTTGGGACAGGTTACTATGGTGGCTAGGTCATTACATACTCAAATCAGGACTAGGTTTTGGGAGACAGGTCAGGTCATTTTGTTGTAGACTTGTGATACTGGGCTGGACTGCACTGGGTACACCATCGCACGCTGAAGTTGTTGCGCACAATTTATAATGATATTTTTTTGGAGTGACGGGCTTTTTTTCATTATTGGTTCCTCTTTTTTTCTTGAACTGTTTACTGTAAACAAAAAGTATGTTAATGTTTACACAGTTAATTGACACCAAACTTGATTTGCAGACACTACCAAATGAAGAAGAGGAGGAGGAGGAGGAAGAAGACGAGGAACACAGGAGGGACCCATTGGTGAGTGTTAATTTATTTTTTTCTAAAATGGTTAATGAGCAATCAAGGAATTTTTATAATAAGGAGGGAAAGTGTGATATTTTTTTTGTAGTTTTGTTAAGTTGTCGAGGGGGAGAAGGCCCCCATTAGATAGCTTACATTATAGCTGGTCTGTTTCATTAGGGGGGCCATGGGCGCACAGCCCCCTATTAGGGGGTTGAATGGGCAAAGACCCCCATGAGGTAGCTTACGGTATTGTTGGGCTGGTTTAGTTAGGGGGGTCCATGGCTGCAAAGGGGGGGGGGGGGGTTATATACATCCATTTAGACTTTGTGGATCATCTTTAGTGGAGGTAATTCTCTCTCTCTCTCTCTCTCCATTGTCTATCTTGGTCGCTTCCATTAAAATCTTTCTTATATTTTCTCCCTCTCTGTTCTGTCCTTCTTGGCTCAGGGGCCTCCAATAATAATAATAATGACAGGGCCAGTGTGATATTCCTGCTACCCACAGTTTATCTTCCCAAAGTTTTCCTAGATACCCATTAGTTGGTCAGCCCAAAAGGGTCCATGAACAGCTGGGTGAGCTGCGTGTCGACTAATCAAGCTGAGATTCATACACGGACACAGGGATTTGCTGCTGAACCTGCTAACCAATGCACCAGTGTTTCTTTAATCTTCTCCTGGGCATTTTTGACATGCAGCCCTCCCAGCTGATCATTCTCCTTTTCAGTGTGATAAAAAAAGGGGGAGTAGAGGATAAAACACCCCAAGGACGAATATTTACAAAATTTTTGGTAAATATTTTAGCTCTGCCACTTCAAAATATCATGTACTCTTCCAAACTGTGGGCAAAGGGCAAAAATAAATGCACTTGAACCATAATATGAAGGTGTACATTATTAGTAACTAACCTAAGCAGACGTAACATAACCAAACCAAAACCAAAAGTGTTTTAATTATGTTTTACCATGTAGATATCATTACAAAATAAAATTTCTACAGTGTAGATACTTTTCCTTGTAGATAACAAGCCAAAGTATGGTGTAGATATTTTTGTTCTTGTAGATAACGAGCCAAAGTAGCACCACCTAACCACTCCTTCCTAACTCCCTCCAATCTTCTCCTCCATCTTTCCTCCTTCCCTCCAATCTTTTCCTTCTTCCCTCCAATCTTTTCTCCTTTCCAATCTGTCCTTCCTAACTCCCTCCACCCCTCCAATCTTTCCTCCACCCCTCCAATCTTTCCTCCACCCCTCCAATCTTTCCTCCTTCCCTCCAATCTTTTCTCCTTCCCTCCAATCTTTCCTCCACCCCTCCAATCTTTTCTCCTTCCCTCCAATCTTTTCTCCTTTACTCCAATCTCTCCTTCCTAACTCCTCCACCCTCCAATCTTTCCTCCACCCTCCAATCTTTCCTCCACCCTCCAATCTTTTCTCCTTCCTCCAATCTTTTCTCCTTTACTCCAATCTCTCCTTCCTAACTCCCTCCACCCCACCAATCTTTCCTTCCTCCAATCTTTTCTCCTTTCCTCCAATCTCCTTCCTAACTCCCTCCAATCTTTCTTCCTTCCCTCCAATCTTTCCTCCACTCTCTGTTCCCAGGAGGAGTGTTATCATGGTGTCATAAAAGGTGCTAGATAATGGTACAATAGATAAATATAGGTAACAGTGTCTCCTAATTACTATATAATCTATATTTGGTAAAATTGTACACTGCTTTTTAATATGTATGTATATTTCAACTATGTGTAAATCTATGTGTTTATTTTTGTATATGTATCTTATCTATCTATCTATCTGTCATCCAATATACTTTGAAAGAGTCTAAATCGTCAAGGAGTAATAGTTGATGTGAGGGTCAGGTCATATTAATTGCCCTCCTGGAACACACATTTAACAAGGCGTTCGTTGGAGTTTGAGGTCGTTCCAGGGGTACTAGCTTCATGACCCAGGTGGTGCTTTAATAACCCTTCCTATGTACCATGAACCTAAAAGAAACACTCAATAGAACCTAATTATTCTCCTTTTTGGCCTTTGGAAGTAGGTGATGTGAGGGTCAGGTCATAGTCTTATTAATTGCCCTCCTGGAACACACATTTAACAAGGCGTTCGTTGGAGTTTGAGGTCATTCCAGGGGTACTAGCTTCATGACCCAGGTGGTGGTTTAATAACCCTTCCTATGTACCATGAACCTAAAAGAAACACTCAATAGTCTAATTAGTCTCCTTTTTGTCCTTTGTAAATGGTTGATGTGAAAGGTAGAAGTGTCTGATGGTCACATTCTTAAATATAGCCAAGACAAGGCGGCGGCTTTCCTAGGAGTCGCAGGCACTCCCAGGGGTTGGCCCAGGTGGTGGTTTAACCCTTCCTCTGTACCATGAACCTAAGAAAACACTCATTAGAAACCGACTGACCACCTTTTCGGCCTTTAAAATTGGTTAACTTGAGGGGCTTGAGGGGTGTGTGCCATGACTGTCCTAAATTGTACACTGCCATATTACATTATTATAAGTCCACAGTATACCCATCACAGCAACACTGTACCCAGCGTTGCCATGTACTCAAATCATTGCATATATTGTTTCAAGACCCTAAAACTATTGTACAAGCACCAATAACGCCCTAAAATTAAAGTTAATGTTATTAGTGTCAAGTATTGATGCTTTTGTGGCAATACTTGTGAGTAAAAAAACAGGAAATACGATATATGTTCACGGTGGTTCATGGTGAGCTGGCAACGTTGACTGTACCTCATATATCGCACTTGACTGGGGCCGCCAAACCCTTAGGAGAAGCTAAATTGCACTTGCCAAACAGTAGAATCAATGGGGTTTACTCTAATGGGGTCCAGGCCCTCCCCAAGGTACCCATTCCTCCCCCATTACACTCAGGCAATGGTGGGATACATACAGCGTGTTAGTTGAAGGGTTAACCCAGTGGTAGCAGCGGGGATCATGTTTCTTAATGGTCCCTATTCATTGCCAGTAAAAGTATACAGAATTATAATATCTGCCAAAATTAATACGTAAAGCACATACTGCACCATAGCTATACGATATATGAGGATGATAGGTATCTATTTAATAATGAGTCTGTGCACCCCTGCTGTGATTACACTGTTAAAAATCTGCTGCAAGGCTTTGAGGCCTGTCACTAGTGGAGCCTGTGACCACATGTTGTCTGCAGACCCATTCATATGTTAGAGACAGACACACCAGTCGGCTGTGCTATTTGACGATGACTGAGGCCTTCACCGTCAAGGATAATGATGACTTTGTGCCGGTCTTGTGGGGTCTGCATTGCCACCAACTTGGGCATGTCTTTGGCCAGTATAGTAAGACAGTTTTGCTTCTTACATCAGCTATTTCTAAGGGCCAAAGAGGGGATCAGTTGGGTTGCAATGAGTGTTTTTTGGGTTCATGCAACTGAAGAAGGGTTAGGCCAGCACCAGGGTTATAAAACTACCCCTGGAAATGCCCACAACTCCTTGGAAAGCCCTGCCAGATGTGTGTTTCTCCCACTCCACTTCCCTTCCCTTCCCCTCCCTTTCCTTCCCTTCCCATCCCAACCCCTCCCTTCCTCTGCCAACCCATCCTTTCCCATCCCATACCTTCCCAACCCTTCCCTTCCAACCCAATCCCTTCCTCTCAGGAATTTTGATGCTTGTAAATCCAAACACTCGTACAACTTGTATAATGTAACCCTCGTAAGAAGATGGCTCCACTATAAACACTTGCCTGCGCCATGATGGGCTGGGGCCGAATACCATCCAGGCCCCTCAAGCAAGCCTACCGGCACAATAGGAGATGTAAAAAAAACAAAAAAAGCAGAGGTATCACTGTGCCGTCAATTATCCCGAGTTAAAAATTCCTTGTTCTGCCGCATACAACTGTTTCCTTAATATACAGCATGTTAATTTTCTTGGGGGGGGGACTTAGGGCCGCTTTCACAGTCGTTTTGTTTTTTTTTATAGCTACCAAAGATCGCCGCCTTAGAATTTACACTTAAAAAATTCCGATGGGGTGGTAGTGGGGTTAGCCTAGCCTTGCCACACACTCTCAACCCCTCTCGCTTCCTCTGCAGCCGCCACCACCCCATAGGCCAGTTTCACGTGGAAAACTATAGCATCGATCGGCGCCATTGGTAACGATCAAAACAAAGCTTCCCTAAGTGCCGAAAGTCTGTCATAAGCAGCGTGAACTTCATCTAATTCACCCCAAAGTAACCTTACTCTGTCTTGAATGACCCTAAACTAATGTAATTCACTCATATTACCTAAAACTACAGTTGAATTACCCTAAACTTGCCTTAAAATATTCCCCTTAACGTAATTCACTCCAAGGTAACCTGAATCTGACCTATCCTGACCTTACCTTAATATCCTAACCTTACCTTAACTTATCCTGACCTCACCCTTAAGTGAGGGTTTCAGGACGGTACAGAATTCTGCTAATATTTTCTGCACCTGTACAAGTATGTTCATAAGCCCAGCATAATTTTTCATTAACACTATTATTATTATTATTATTATTATTATTATTATTATTATTATTATTATTATTATTATTATTATTATTATTATTATTATTATTATTATGCACTATATTCAAAGGTTAGGTTATATATTATGCATTCAAAGATTGTTTTACTAAAGTTATGATTAAATTTTTTTATTATTGTAGGGCTATTGTATGTGTGAATTGTTTTGATTCTCTCTCTCTCTCTCTCTCTCTCTCTCTTTCTATAATTTTAGCCTGAAAAGAATTTATAATGACCTCAAAAAATGAATTATCAACTGTTTACTTATCCTTACTTATCTTTAGAGACTAGAAGAAGAAGAAGAGGAAGAAGAGGAAGAGGAAGACTGACAGACAGACATTCCATTGGTGAGTGTTAAATAATTTTCCTTCCTTTCTTCCTTCCTTCCTGGCTCTTGGATAGGTTAGGTTAAAGGGGCCGATTATTAAACATTTCAACGCCCAAACTCACTTCTGTAAGGCTTTCATAGTAGGGCTTTTTGGGCATGTCCTGGGGTAGTTTTATGACCCTTGAGGTAGTGTGACCCTTCCCCTGCACCATGAACCTAAAGAAACACATTTGACGAGGCTTTGGGAGGAGTTTTTGGCATTCCCACGGATAGTTCTGGCACGTGAGGAAGGGCGTCAGATGGTACATGGCGGACACGTTCTTTTCCTGCACAGAAGGGCGCGCACACACACACACACACACACAGAAAAAGGGCTTCAAAGTACGGCCTTTCTTTCCGTACTTTCTTGCGCAAAAAATACATGAGAGGTCGTTAAAAATAACAGAAAGTTATAGTGTGACAAGCTTTCGTAGGAGTTGTGAGCATTTCCAGGGGTAGTCTGATGACCCTGGTGGTAATTTTAACTTTCTCTTTACCATGAATCTTAAAAAAAGACACGTGAGAACTTGATTGATCTTATTGACCTTTGGAAGAGGCTGACGTTAGGGGCGGAAGGGTCTGCCTCATAGATCTCAGGAAGGAAAGTTTGGGACGTACCTTGAATCGGCTCCTTGACGACAGTAGACTCCATGGCTGGGGTTCCTTCCTCCTTCTCTTCCTCAAATTCCAGACTTTCCTCTCATATCTTAATTTTTCCTCCTCTGTGATGTGTGTTTTTCTCTCTCTCTCTCTCTCATTTCTAATCCTTCCTCCTTTATTTACTTCTCTTTTATTTATAATTATCCTCATCGTCTCCTCTGTTTTACTTACCTTAATCTCTCTCCTCACTTCCCTCCTCTACGTATAGGTGTTGTTAGTACCTCAGTGTCTTTCTTAATGATTATTTCGTCTATATATCATTCCCTGTTATTTCCGTCATTCCTCAATAAATCATCTCTCTCTCTCCCACCTGTGAATTCATCAGACTTGTCGTAAATTCTGGTTTACTTTTCATAAGATTAGTAAAAATAATTCATGACTTTCCCCTTTATAATAGTGCCCCCCAGCTGGTATATATTTATATATATATATATATATATATAGATATATATATATATATATATATATATATATATATATTATTTAGGGCATATTTATTGCCAACTATATATATATATATATATATATATATATATATATATATATATATATATATATATATATATATATATATATATATATATATATATATATATATATATATATATATATATATATATATATATATATATATATATATATATATATATATATATATATATATATATATATATATATATATATATATATATATATATATATATATATATATATATATATATATATATATATATATATATTATTATACTTATATATAGTAGTATTGAACATATAAAAAAAAGTGCTATATGATTTTTCTAAAATAAATACAAAATTATTTTTTTGTCAATCATTTATTAAATAAATAGAGCACATTTCCTTCACTAAGAGGCTGATTCTGCAGGAACTTGACATCTTGGTGTTCTTTCTTCTTCCAGAGTGTGCGGTGTCCCGCAGGCAGGCAGACCGAGACGCCAGCCATTCAATTCTGCCGAAGGAAAGAAGTCGTGTTAGTCAACTCTGATGACTTGTACTTTTCTCTGCAAGGGACTGTTCTGTAAGCCAGTCACAGAAGATGTGAACTGTATCTGTACTATGAAGTCTTATAAATAAAGTGACTTTATCTTGCCCCAAACCCATTTAGCTAATATCCCTGGACACTTTTTTTAGGTATAATTGACTTAGGTACATTTTTAAGGCTACTTTTCAAGATGTTTTTGAGCTGTACGCTGATATATCTAGTTGCTTTGATCTTTTTTAAAAGCTAATTCTATATATATTAAAGGGAGGAACTAATTTTCATACAGAAAAAAAAAACTTATAATATAAAAAGAATTATATATGAATTGGAAACAGTGCAATAAACATGAGATATAAGAGACGACAACAAAGGGAACTAACAAGAGGAGAGATTGTATGCATAAAGAGCTCAAAAGTCATTGAAAAAGCAATGGAGGTTAAGAGACAATAATAAACATATGAAATAAAAGACGTGGAAACAAGTAGTCTGAAAAATGAGAACTCAAAGACGGAGGAAGACGAGACCTTAGATATACAACCAAGAAGAAAATAAGACAGACATGAGATTATTACTATGACATAAATACCTTAGACAAAGAGAAAGCAGATAACATATCACAGACTAAAATATTTGAGGCGTACGGCAGAGAAGTGAGGTGACATTAGGAATGGCGACCCTTGTGTAAATTGTACGCAATTAGTATCATAACATAGCAATTTAACTCTAATTTGCACTGGGAAAGACAGACTACCCCTCCAAGGATGAACAAGGGACGAATCAAAATGGAAGCTCAACTTTTATGGGGCAGACGGAGGGTCACTTTCCCTTGTAACGTACATCATGACGAGCAATATAACAATAATTATGTTCTAGTTAGCAAGGGGGGAAAGGAAGAACAAGATATAGTTACTTGCAAGGGAAAATAAACCTTGCATAGGATGAGCGGAGGGCTGGAAGTCTCGTAATCTGTTCTCAGTGTGTGAACGTACTCTAGTATACGTAAGAATAGGTCACCGTGCCTTAGGATTTCTCTGCCGTAAGCCTCGTTTATACGTTAAGAGATGAGGAGGAAGGGAAACAAGCAAATAATGGAACTCTATATATACGATACAGTGAAAAGGATTTACCGAGAAGGATGTACGTATGAGAGGAGGAAAGTGGGGAGGAGGAGGAGAAGAGAGAGATTACGGTAAGTAAAACGGACGATGAGGATATATATATATATAAATAAAACAAAATAAAGAAGGAATGATTAGAACTGAGAGAGAGAGAGAAAGGTACATCACAGAGGAGGAAAGTCTGGAATTTGAGGAAGACAAGGAGGAAGGAACGCCAGCCGTGGAGTCTACTGTCGTCAAGGAGCTGATTCAAGGTACGTCTCAAACTTTCCTTCCTAAGATCTATGAAGCAGACCCTTCCGCCCCTCACGTCAGCTACTTGCAAAGGTCAATAAGGAGATCAATCAAGGTCTCACGAGTCTTGTTTTAAGATTCATGGTAAGGAGAAAGTTAAAACTACCACCTGGGTCATCAAACTGCCCCTGGAAATTCTCACAACTCCTACAAAAGCCTGTCAAATGTGTGCGCTTGGAACAATATTTTTAAGAATGTGACTGTCAGATGCCAAAAAGGAGATCAATCGGGTTCTAATTGAGTGGTTTTGAAGGTTCATGGTACATAGGAAGGGTTAATCTATCACCAGGGTCATAAAACTACCCCTGGAAATGCCCAAAACTCCTACGGAAGCCTTAAATACAAGTCTCGGGATGGCTTTTTCAAGAATGTGAGCCTCGGACATTTCCGCTCCTCACATCAGCTACTTCCAAAGGCCGTAAAGGAGATTAATTGGGTTCTTTTGACTTGTTTTATAGATTCATGGTAAAGAGGAAAGGTCTTGCTACAACCAGGGTCATAAAACTACTACCCCTGGAAATGCCCGCAACTCCTATGAAAGCCTTGTCAATTTACCACACTCGGGGGACGAAATGTTTAAGAATACAACACTAATATAACTAATACAATGTTTGAATGAGTGTTTTTTAGGTTCTTGATACAGTAGAAGGGTTAAACTACAACCAGGGTCATAAAACTACCCCTGGAAATGCCCACAACTCCTATGAAAGCCCTGTCAGTTTACCGCACTCGGGGAACGAAATGTTTAAGAATAAAACACTAATACAACAAATATAATGAGTGTTTTTTAGGTTCTTGGTACAGTAGAAGGGTTAAGTTGTAAAGTTTTGTTCAGTCGGCGCAACATCTGTGGTCATATGCCGGAGAGGGACAGATGGGGAAGGAATTATAGAAGGGAACAGATCCCAGGAGACGGGACACAACCCCCAATTAATACCTGGTACCCATTCACTGCTGGATGGACAGGGGCGTAGGGTATCGGAAAAGCCGCCCAAATTTTTCCACTCCGCCCGGGAATCGAACCCGGGCTCTCTCGGTTGTGAGCCGAGTGTGCTAACCACTGCACCACAAAGTCCCCTGTAGAAGGGTTAAACTACCACCAGGGTCATCAAACTACCCCTGGAAATGCCCACAACTCCTGTGAAGGCCCTGTCAAAGGTGTGCGCTTGGGCAGGTGACATTTTTCAGTCCTCGCGGTTTCCTACGTAATATTGTGGTTTGCAAAAAATGATCAAATTTGACAAAAAATTACCAAATTGAGTGGATGGAGAGGGAGAGGAGACATTAGCCACACCAAGCTAAGCACAACCTATGCAGCCCTCAGAACGAAGACCTACTGACAGCCTAACGTCACTGCATTTGGTAACGTCATAACACACACACCACATGACGTAGAGAGATCAAGTTTGCGGCAGATTGAAGAGGAAGGATGGATAAACAAATGCTGGTATATTCAAAGTTGCCAGGTCAGGGAGAGCCGTGATACTGATAATGTTAAGTGAGCAATTTTCAGGAAGACGTCACATTTCCGTACAGGGACAACCGATTGCATGGTACGTTCCCGCCTTTTAGGGATTAAGCTGGTAGTGTTTTTAAACATGACCGCCTCAGTTCACCGCCTTGAAAATTCTCTCATGGTAGGAGTTAGAGGGCTTTCAATGGACTGTTTTGTGACCGTGGTGATAGTTTAACATGGTCTCGCATCTTCAACTGGAAAATTACCCATGAAAACCTGGTTAATCTTCTCTACAGCCCTGCAAAACTCATAATAGGGAACAGCTGGAAAGCCTGTCGTCATAGATCCTACAATGGTTTCATGGACTGACTGTTTTGTGACCGTGGTGATAGTTTTACATTCCCTCTGTACTATGAATGGGAAAATCACCAATAAATACATCATTTATTGAAGGTCAATCTCTCGCTGATATAGCCGCACTAGGCGACGCACTCAGAATCTCAGTCCCGCAGCTTACGGGTTAATAATTTCATCTGTCGCTATGCTATCCTAGAAACACGATTTGCCAAAGAAAAGCTCCCTAATCGGGACAAAACGATCAAAAGAAGATTATGGCAAGGTCTTCCTCAAGAAGCCAGGGTCAGACTAGAAGGATTCCTGGATGAGGATTATCCACTAAATAAATTTGTCGACAGGGTAGAACATGAAAGACAGTGGCTCGAGGCTACTCATACACCTGCCCTAGGTAGAGTTAAACCAGACCAAAAACACTATCCACTCAAACAGGACCCCCAACCCGAAGCTCACACCGTAAGTCCTAAGGATCTGTCACAATCAAATGCTACATCCAGAGAATCCTCAGAAGTCGATGAAATAAAGAAACAGATCAAGGATTTAACAGAGCAACTTGGGAAATTACAAGCTTCCTCACGCCAACCCCAAAATGAGCGCTACTGCTCACACTGCCGTTCTCATACCCATAATCTGAGAGAGTGTTGGAGGAAACCTGCTAGAGGCTCCTGCTTTGATTGTAGACAATATGGTTGTTGGCGAGGAAACAAATCTTGCCCAGGAAAACCCAAGACAACAGGACTAGCTCAAGCTCATACCTCACCAACTATCAGCCTAGCTGTTAATAACCAAATCATGAGAGCAGTAGTTGATACTGGTAGTTGTTACACCCTCATCAAGGAAACAAAAGTCAATAAACTGGGGAGTGAAATAAATAAAAGACATGCCCTTCCTAACTTACAAGGAGTCACTGGCTCACCATTGAGAATTCTTGGCATGGTTTGTTTAGAAATTGGAGTTGGAAAAGATCATACACATAAACAATGGTCTCCCGTAGTTCCAAACAATTACCTGGATGCAGATCTATTATTAGCTACTGATGTTCTATCCACAGCATCGTTGACGTGGAACAGAAACAGAAACACCATGGTGTGGGGAAATGCTCCCTATGTTATCAATCACATCAAAAGACAAAGAGGGAAAGTAGAAAGAGTTAGAACAGCCCCACTCACCCTAGATCAAAATGACCAATTAAAGGACATCCGACTTACCAAACCTATAAGGATAGAACCTTACCAAACACAGTTCTTACCTATCCCAGTACCAAAGAAGCCAGGAGAGACTTTGCTAGTTCATTCTCAGCCCAAAATAAATCCTGACAGCTTGCCATTCCTCACTAAAGTAGATGAAAACAGTAATATTTATTTGCCTTTTATGAACGACACAAAAGGGTCAAGGAAGTTAACCAAGGAACTTTACTAGGAACATTCGAAAGCCTTAATTTTGAAACTGTTAATGCCATCCAAACACCATCTGAAAGTCCTCTACTTGAAATTCACAATGACTTACTACCCAACAATGATCAAGTAGTAGTAGGACAGATCGTCTCACTGAATTAATAAGACAACAACAATGGAATCACTTGACTCGAGAGCAAAAAGCAGAAATGAAATCAGCCATCCTAGACAATCAGGAATTATTCATCCTAGACAAAAGTGAATTAGGCTTAACCCGTAAGCTGCGGGACTGAGATTCTGAGTGCGTCGCCTAGTGCGGCTATATCAGCGAGAGATTGACCTTCAATAAATGATGTCTAAGTTACATAAACGTGTCATAAATATTACAATACACATATCTGTAGCTCGAAATGTGTTGTATCCTGCATATTTCTTAGATTTTTCTATCACAAAAATGTTTTTCTGGCAGTATCTGAAGCCGCAGCGGAAACTTTTTGGCGCCTGTTTGAAAAGCCCGCTTCCAGAAGGCTTACAGCAGCTTACCGCTCAGCCGCCCAGAAGGCGTACAGCAGTTTGCGGGTTAATGAAAGGACCTCCAGCAAAAATTAACGTAGCCGATCCCCAACCTAGCCGCGGTCCTAGATATCGTTACCCTGAGGAGGCAAAAAGCTTAATAGTGGAGATGCTGCAAGACATGGAAGACAGACAAATCATAGGAGATGCTGCAAGACATGGAAGACAGACAAATCATAGAAGAGTCAACATCCGGACGGCAGTAAAAGAATGTGTTTGGATTACCGTCACGTGAATAAACATCTCGCCACAGATATTCATCCTTTACCGAGGTTAGAGGAGCTAGTAGACCAAGCAGCTGGTCATGATTTCTATGCAACCCTGGACATGCGCGAAGCCTACTTTCAAATCCTCCTGGATGGGGATAGCAGAGGCCTTACAGCCTTTAGTGATGGGGTAACCTTATATAGATTCAGGAGACTTCCTTTTGGACTCAGTTGCTCCCCAGCCATCTTCACACGTCATATGGCTGTTCTTCTATCACCATTGTTAAAGGAGGGTTGGATTAAGAATTACTTGGACGACCTCATAATTTGGGCCCCCGATTTTTCTTCACTTACTCAAAGGCTGAGAAAGACCTTCACGGTACTTAAGGAAAATGGTATTAAACTACATCTGAGCAAATGTGAAATAGCTAAAAATAAAGTTACTTTCCTTGGTTATAGGATATCTAAAGAGGGCAGTCAGCCAGACCCAAAGAATGTAGAAGCAGTTCTTGAAATGAAACCACCTACTAAAGTAAAGGAAGTTAGGAGATTCTTGGGTATGACAGGGTTTTACAGAAAACATATCCCTAACTATGCAAAGATTGCCACGCCCCTAACTAATCTCACCAGAAAAACCCAACCTTTTAAATGGACTCAACAGTGTCAAACTGCTCTTGAAACACTAAAGGAATACCTCGCTAAGGCCCCTGTTCTTGTGAGAGCCCAACCTCACCAACCATTCTTTGTTACCACAGATGCTAGCAATACCCACGTAGGAGGGGTCCTAAGTCAAGCTCAAAGTGATGGCGAGGCTAAGGTTGGTATTGTCAAATGCTCCCGCCCCTCACACCAACTATTTCCAAAGGTCAAAAAGGAGGTTAATCGAGTTCTAATGAGTGTTCTTTTAGGTTCACGGTACAGAAGAAGGCTCAGACTACCACCAGGGTCATAAAAGTACCCCTGGAAATGCCCTAAACTCCCACGAAAGACTAGTAAATTACGTGTTCTTGGGCGCAGAAATGTTTAAAAATATGGCCCTAAACCCCTTGGTTATTTCTCTAAGAAATTAAACTCAACTGAAAACAGGTATTCCGCAACTGATAAAGAAGCACTAGCAGTAGTATTAGCTTGTTGCCACTTCCATCATTATTTATGGGGTACTAGATTTACCATCCTAACTGACCACCAACCCCTCACTAGTATATTCAAGAGGAAAACAAAATCAGCTAGAATGAATCGCTGGATAATGTGTGTGTGTGTGTGTGTGTGTGCCCTTCTGTGCAGGAAAAAAACGTGTCCGCCATGTACCATCTGACGCCCTTCCTCACGTGCCAGAACTATCCGTGGGAATGCCAAAAACTCCTCCCAAAGCCTCGTCAAATGTGTTTCTTTAGGTTCATGGTACAGGGGAAGGGTCACACTACCTCAAGGGTCATAAAACTACCCCAGGACATGCCCAAAAAGCCCTACTATGAAAGCCTTACAGAAGTGAGTTTGGGCGTTGAAATGTTTAATAATCAGCCCCTTTAACCTAACCTATCCAAGAGCCAGGAAGGAAGGAAGAAAGGAAGGAAAATTATTTAACACTCACCAATGGAATGTCTGTCTGTCAGTCTTCCTCTTCCTCTTCTTCTTCTTCTAGTCTCTAAAGATAAGTAAGGATAAGTAAACAGTTGATAATTCATTTTTTGAGGTCATTATAAATTCTTTTCAGGCTAAAATTATAGAAAGAGAGAGAGAGAGAGAGAGAGAGAGAGAGAGAGAGAGAGAGAGAGAGAGAGAGAGAGAGAGAGAGAGAGAGAGAGAGAGAGAGAGAGAGAGAGAATCCAAACAATTCACACATACAATAGCCCTACAATAATAAAAAAATTTAATCATAACTTTAGTAAAACAATCTTTGAATGCATAATATATAACCTAACCTTTGAATATAGTGCATAATAATAATAATAATAATAATAATAATAATAATAATAATAATAGTGTTAATGAAAAATTATGCTGGGCTTATGAACATACATGTACAGGGGCAGAAAATATTAGCAAAATTCTGTACTGTCCTGAAACCCTCACTTAAGGGTAAGGTCAGGATAAGTTAAGGTAAGGTTAGGATATTAAGGTAAGGTCAGGATAGGTCAGATTCAGGTTACCTTGGAGTGAATTACGTTAAGGGGATCATTTTAAGGCAAGTTTAGGGTAATTCAACTGTAGTTTTAGGTAATATGAGTGAATTACATTAGTTTAGGGTCATTCAAGACAGAGTAAGGTTACTTTGGGGTGAATTAGATGAAGTTCACGCTGCTTATGACAGACTTTCGGCACTTAGGGAAGCTTTGTTTTGATCGTTACCAATGGCGCCGATCGATGCTATAGTTTTCCACGTGAAACTGGCCTATGGGGTGGTGGCGGCTGCAGAGGAAGCGAGAGGTGTTGAGAGTGTGTGGCCAGGCTAGGCTAACCCCACTACCACCCCATCGGACAGTTTTAAGTAGAAATTCTACGGCGGCGATCATTGGTAGCGATCAAAACAAACAAAACGACTGTGAAAGCGGCCCTAAGTCCCCCCCCCAAGAAAATTAACATGCTGTATATTAAGGAAACAGTTGTATGCGGCAGAACAAGGAATTTTTAACTCGGGATAATTGACGGCACAGTGATACCTCTGCTTTTTTTGTTTTTTTTACATCTCCTCCTATTGTGCCGGTAGGCTTGCTTGAGGGGCCTGGATGGTATTCGGCCCCAGCCCATCATGGCGCAGGCAAGTGTTTATAGTGGAGCCATCTTCTTACGAGGGTTACATTATACAAGTTGTACGAGTGTTTGGATTTACAAGCATCAAAATTCCCTGAGAGGGAAGGGATAGGATTGGAAGGGAAGGGAAGGGATGGGAAGGGAAGGGATGGGAAGGGATGGGATGGGAAAGGATGGGATGGGAGAGGAAGGGATGGGATGGGCTGGGAAGGAAGGGAAGTGGAGTGAGAACCACACATCTGGCAGGGCTTTCCAAGGAGTTGTGGGCATTTCCAGGGGTAGTTTTATAACCCTGGTGCTGGCCTAACCCTTCTTCAGTTGCATGAACCCAAAAAACACTCATTGCAACCCAACTGATCCCCTCTTTGGCCCTTAGAAATAGCTGATGTAAGAAGCAAAACTGTCTTACTATACTGGCCAAAGACATGCCCAAGTTGGTGGCACTGCAGACCCCACAAGACCGGCACAAAGTCATCATTATCCTTGACGGTGAAGGCCTCAGTCATCGTCAAATAGCACAGCCGACTGGTGTGTCTGTCTCTAACGTATGAATGGGTCTGCAGACAACATGTGGTCACAGGCTCCACTAGTGACAGGCCTCAAAGCCTTGCAGCAGATTTTTAACAGTGTAATCACAGCATGGGTGCATTATTAAATAAATACCTATCATCGTCCTATATCGTATAGCTATGGTGCAGTATGTGCTTTACGTATTAATTTTGGCAGATATTATAATTCTGTATACTTTTACTGGCAATGAATAGGGACCATTAAGAAACATGATCCCCGCTGCTACCACTGGGTTAACCCTTCAACTAACACGCTGTATGTATCCCACCATTGCCTGAGTGTAATGGGGGAGGAATGGGTACCTTGGGGAGGGCCTGGACCCCATTAGAGTAAACCCCATTGATTCTACTGTTTGGCAAGTGCAATTTAGCTTCTCCTAAGGGTTTGGCGGCCCCAGTCAAGTGCGATATATGAGGTACAGTCAACGTTGCCAGCTCACCATGAACCACCGTGAACATATATCGTATTTCACGTTTTTTTACCCACAAGTATTGCCACAAAAGCACCAATACTTGACACTAATAACATTAACTTTAATTTTAGGGCGTTATTGGTGCATGTACAATAGTTTTAGGGCCTTGAAACAATATAGGCAATGATATGAGTACATGGCAACGCTGGGTACAGTGTTGCTGTGATGGGAACACTGTGGACTTATAATAATGTAATATGGCAGTGTACAATTTAGGACAGTCATGGCACACACCATTGTAACAGGGGCGGCATTCTAACCCATTTACCAAATCGGCATTCATCAACCACTTCACCGGAGCCGTGAGTAAGGCCAAAAGTTACTGCGGGCTCCGAGTTTCCGTAACTGAGTTACCACAGGCGTTTCTTGGGCTCATGTTCGGGAGGCGGGTTTTGAGCCAATATTTTTACCTTCGTAACGTGCCCTACACCATCAGAAGCAGTATGCAGATTTAGATCTGGGCTTATAGAAGCGATGTGAGCGAAACCAGCTGAGTACGAAGGAGTTGAAGAGACATAAATGCAAGAAAATGTAAACTCTATTCAGTTGATTTTATGTGTGATGAATTTTTCTCAAAGGCCGAAGATGATGGTTTTTCTCACAAATGTATGTTGGGGTCAGGAAACGGGTGGGGAGTGAGGTGTGTGAAGTCGCCAGCCCAGATGAACCTGGGCACACCTGTCTGGAGTGCACAGCCTCAGGCTGGCTTCACTTCAGGCCGCACTCTATAGTATGTAAGTCTGTGGAACTGTCCACCCACATGACTTTTCCCTGCTTTTAAAACACTGCAGAGGAATAATGTGTCTGCCTAATTCCATGTCTCAGAGTCTCCAATATTCTTTAGGCTTAATGTCGCATAAATTTTGCTCTCCACCCTCCACCTACCTCACGAAGCTGACTTGATCACGCCATTCACCCTCCAGCAACCACAACTTCCCAACGCCCACACCCATTGCTTGGCTGCACCAGTGAGAGCATGATGACAATGGCCCCTAGTCAGTTTTGGTTAGAGGGGTGGTATGGGCAAACATTAGAATAATACCCAATCTTGTGATAGCGATGGAAAACTATGTAGGTAACATACAAAAATGTTCAGAATATTTAGGCTCTATAAGCAAGTATATTTTTAGGTTCAAGAATAAATATACAAGTGGCATTCATTCGTAAAGCGCCACATCTAATTGAGGGATCACCACGCTAATTATTTGTTTTAAGGCAGTATTTACACCTCAACAATACATGTCTTGATTTTGAAGTCTGTGTATTAGTAAACAAACGACACGTGAAAGCTAAATACAGCATCAAAGGTCACGTGATTGGCTATCCAGCCCAACCAATTGTTGCTAGGCGTTACCATACTGTTGATGAATGCTGTGTTTGAAAGATGCCGCAGCTCTGGTAGCGCTCCGGTAAATGTGAGAGATACCAAAGGCGTGGTTGGTAAGATTGATGAATCCGGGCCTAGGGCGGCATTCTGAGCCCCTCAAGTTAACCAATTTTAAAGGCCGAAAAGGTGGTCAGTCGGTTTCTAATGAGTGTTTCTTATGGTTCATGGTTCAGAGGAAGGGTTAAAGCACCACCTGGGCCAACCCTGGGAATGCCTCAAACTCCTAGGAAAGCCGTCTTGTCTTGGCTATATATAAGAATGTGACCATCAGACACTTCTGACTTTCACATCAACTACTTCCAAAGGCCAAAAGGAGAATAATTAGACTATTGAGTGTTTCTTTCAGGTTCATGGTACATAGGAAGGGTTATTAAACCACCACCTGGGTCATGAAGCTAGTACCCCTGGAACGACCTCAAACTCCAACGAACGCCTTGTTAAATGTGTGTTCCAGGAGGGCAATTAATATGACCTGACCCTCACATCAACTATTACTCCTTGACGATTTAGACTCTTTCAAAGTATATTGGATGACAGATAGATAGATAATAGATAAGATACATATACAAAAATAAACACATAGATTTACACATAGTTGAAATATACATACATATTAAAAAGCAGTGTACAATTTTACCAAATATAGATTATATAGTAATTAGGAGACACTGTTACCTATATTTATCTATTGTACCATTATCTAGCACCTTTTATGACACCATGATAACACTCCTCCTGGGAACAGAGAGTGGAGGAAAGATTGGAGGGAAGGAAGAAAGATTGGAGGGAGTTAGGAAGGAGAGATTGGAGGAAAGGAGAAAGATTGAGGAAGGAAAGATTGGAGGGGTGGAGGGAGTTAGGAAGGAGAGATTGGAGTAAAGGAGAAAAGATTGGAGGGAAGGAGAAAAGATTGGAGGGGTGGAGGAAAGATTGGAGGGAAGGAAGAAAGATTGGAGGGAGTTAGGAAGGAGAGATTGGAGGAAAGGAGAAAAGATTGGAGGAAGGAGAAAGATTGGAGGTGGAGGGAGTTAGAAAGGAGAGATTGGAGTAAAGGAGAAAAGATTGGAGGGAAGGAGGAAAGATTGGAGGGGTGGAGGAAAGATTGGAGGGGTGGAGGAAAGATTGGAGGGGTGGAGGGAGTTAGGAAGGAAAGATTGGAGGAAAGGAGAAAAGATTGGAGGGAAGAAGGAAAGATTGGAGGGAAGGAGGAAAGATTGGAGGGAAGGAGGAAAGATTGGAGGGAGTTAGGAAGGAGTGGTTAGGTGGTGCTACTTTGGCTCGTTATCTACAAGAACAAAAATATCTACACCATACTTTGGCTTGTTATCTACAAGGAAAAGTATCTACACTGTAGAAATTTTATTTTGTAATGATATCTACATGGTAAAACATAATTAAAACACTTTTGGTTTTGGTTTGGTTATGTTACGTCTGCTTAGGTTAGTTACTTATAATGTACACCTTCATATTATGGTTCAAGTGCATTTATTTTTGCCCTTTGCCCACAGTTTGGAAGAGTACATGATATTTTGAAGTGGCAGAGCTAAACCATTTACCAAAGACTGTAAATATTCGTCCTTGGGGTGTTTAATCCTCTACTCCCCCTTTTTTATCACACTGAAAAGGAGAGTGATCAGCTGGGAGGCTGCATGTCAAAAATGCCCCGGAGAAGATTAAAGAAACACTGGTGCATTGGTTAGCAGGTTCAGCAGCAAATCCCTGTGTCCGTGTATGAATCTCAGCTTGATCAGTCGACACGCAGCTCACCCAGCTGTTCATGCACCCTTTTGGGCTGACCAACTAATGGGTATCTAGGAAAACTTTGGGAAGATAAACTGCGAGTATCAGAGATGTCACACTGGCCCTGTCATTATTATTATTACCCACCACAGACTCAAGGACAAGTAAGGCGGACAAACACAGAGGCCGCACGCAGCTTTGAGGTATGCCCACAACTCTACCTAGAGACGAGGTAATGCTGAAAACATGATTTATCTCGAGAAAAACGACTTTGGTCGCCGTACAGTTCATGGTACGCGCCGAGAAATCACGTGACTTTGTTTGCGTTTTCACGCTCAAGCTCGCCAACCTCGCCCGACCAGTTATACCAACACTGCCGACGATTTAGGTTCGGTGCGGGTCTCGTTGGGGAGCGTAAATCTTTGAGTGTAAGACGGGCGCCTGGCTCTCGTACGCCAGCCAACAAACCTGGTGCGCGTTTTCGTTTTGCCGCTCCCGAAAGGACTGTAAGACCGGCCCTAGGAGTCTTTGACATTTCCAGGAGTATAGTTTTATGACCAGGTGGTAGTGTGACCCTTCCTCTGTACCCTGAACCTAAAGAAACACATATTTGGCAAGGCTTTCCTAGGAGTCTTTGACATTTCCAGGAGTATAGTTTTATGACCAGGTGGTAGTGTGACCCTTCCTCTGTACCCTGAACCTAAAGAAACACATATTTGGCAAGGCTTTCCTAGGAGTCTTTGACATTTCCAGGAGTATAGTTTTATGACCAGGTGGTAGTCTGACCCTTCCTCTGTACCCTGAACCTAAAGAAACACATATTTGGCAAGGCTTTCCTAGGAGTCTTTGACATTTCCAGGAGTATAGTTTTATGACCAGGTGGTAGTTTGACCCTTCCTCTGTACCCTGAACCTAAAGAAACACATATTTGGCAAGGCTTTCCTAGGAGTCTTTGACATTTCCAGGAGTATAGTTTTATGACCAGGTGGTAGTTTGACCCTTCCTCTGTACCTTGAACATGAAGAAACACTCATTAGAACCCGATTGCCCCCTCTTTGACCTTCAGAAATACAGAACATAGTTGACATGAGAAGCAAAAGTGTCTTATAATACCAATCCCAGGATATAGTTAATATTGAGTCATCAAAACCCAGATTGAATTCAAACCTCTCCTGCGTCCATCCCACTCTGATTGGGCTCATGTTAACGCCTCCCTGCACTGTGACGCCTTGTTTAAGAGGCCCCCGAGCCAAGAAGGACGGAACAGAGAGGGAGAAAGCTGTTGCTGAGAGGGAGAAAATATAAGAAAGATTTTAATGGAAGCAACCAAGATAGATAATGGAGAGAGAGAGAGAGAATTACCTCCACTAAAAATGATCCATAAAGTCTAAATGGATGTATATAATCCCCCCTTTGCGCCCATGGACCCCCCTAACGAAACAGACCAGCTATAGTGTAAGCTATCTAATGGGGGCCTTCTCCCCCTCGACAACTTATCAAAACTACAAAAAAACATCACACTTTCCCTCCTTATTATAAAAATTCCTTGATTGCTCGTTAACCATTTTAGAAAAAAATAAATTAACACTCACCAATGGGTTCCTCCTGTGTTCCTCGTCTTCTTCTTCCTCCTCCTCCTCCTCCTCTTCTTCGTTTGGTGGTGTCTGCAAATCAAGTTTGGTGTCAATTAACTGTGTAAACATCAAGCAGGTGAAGTCACTCATATTTATCTATTTGTATATATTTCATGGTGGCAAAATTTAAATTATCAGTTTCATTTTCACCAGTGACACGAATTTGTGGCTGTTTTCCACAATAGAATTTCACTCTAATAAGTGAATCAGACCCCACAGAGATATTACCAGAGTGTGTAGGAATGAATACAAAGATAACCACATACTTTGATTTAACTCTAGGATGTCTCGTGGATCATCAATAAATAAAAAACAAAATATCTGGACAGGCCACTCTTGAGCCCGTTACCTTCAATGACGCCCCAAAACAGTCCCTGCGCCAAGTGTGTACCCCATATTTTGGTTGTGTTAGGTGTGCCTATTAGCAACTACTACTATTTTTACTGAACGAGGGACACATGATCCATATAAACCATTAATACTACCTAATAATATTAAACAAATTATATACGTGCTACCAGGGAATCATGAGGATTAATGTTATTGTAATTCTCACGTTTACTCAACCCTACTAAACCTATCCACCCCGCGCCCACCTAGCCTCCAGCAGGTGCCCACCCTGGCTCGCATAACCATAGCAGGGCACGATAACAGAAAACCTTATTCCCGATAACCGATAACTGATAATGGAAAACCTTATCGGTGATAACCGATATTCGTTAACTGGAAACACAAATATAGGCGATAACCGATACCCGATATTAATCCACAATTCCGATACTAGCTAGCGATAAGTCCGATAGGCGAAAACGATACTATATTGACATTTCAAATAAAAAACATAGATGAATTCATATTTTCATTATCTGTATTTTTAAAAACTTACAAAATCTGAAAACCACACGTTGACACGTACATATGGACGGTAATACTAGAAACGCCTGAACCGGTGTTGTGTTATTTGGCGTCCCCACCGACAAACAGTGGTCTCTCGTGAACTGCACAATGCGTACTCAGACCAGCAAGCGTAGACCTGAACAGTCTCACAAAGCTTTTTAACCGTAATTTAGAGTTGCTGGAAGGCTGAATCAGACCTACAGTACCACTACCACCATCCCTGATGTTTCTAGATCGACACTCTGTACGAGGTGTATTTATATGTACAGAGTGTCGTTCTAGAAACAGCGAATGGTGGTACTGTATGTCTGATTCAGCCTTCCAGCAACTGGTCTTAATGTAAAAGCTTTGTGATACTGTACAGGTCTATGCTTACTGGTCTGAACACGCAGTTCACGAGACCAGTGTTTGTTAACACAAGCGCCAGCTTTTGACGATGGGACACCAAATAACACAACACCGGGTGCCTTCAATACCATGGCATGCTCACAAACGAATATGGAATATCAAATTTGAGGCAGTGAATAATCATTTTGGGGCAAAGCTAAATGATTTTTCTCTTTGATGTATTCATTTTTGAGTCTAACATAAAAAAACAACCTAGTATTTTAATGTTGATGATCTAAGTACGAAATCTCTTCGCCAAAGATAATTCATACCCCCAAGTTTTTTCATAAAATACCGGGCACCCGGGCCACACATGCGAGTAGGGAGGAGACGTGTTTTTTTTTCTGAGGCGGAAAAAAAGTAGCGATTATCACTAGTTTGGTTACAAAAATAACGAAGATACCGATATATATTTAAATAAGCAGCGGATGGCCGACAACCCGATTTTGTTATCAGCGATAAAGTATCGCGATAACGCCCAGCTATGCGCATAACTCACCACCCACCTTCCTGCAATTACAATGTAGTACTGCGAACACTTAATATAACACGTCACGTCGTAGGGTATTCGTATCTTACAATTTTACTGAACACCAGTCGACCTGTCCTCCCCCGCTCACCTCTGTTGCGCCTCCTCATTCCCAGTCCTACTAAAATGGATTGGCTGAGGAGAAGCACCTTCCACAGGGAGAGCGTGTCAGTTTTCCCTGTTCCTCACTGGCTGACAGCCACTGATGAGGCTGCTGGCCAATACCAAATTTAAAGTGCATATTTCACCTTTTCTTTCTCCTTATTTTCTCCATGCAAACAGTTTAATACTTACTAAAAAATGGTCATTATCGTAAATAAATCTGTCTCAGGAAAACAAATAACCAGTGAGGCTGGCAAGGAGAGGAAGAGAGCTCACCATGCTGTGCCCAGTGACCATATTGACGTGTGTGTGTGTGTGTGTGTGTGTGTGTGTGTGTGATATACCCAATACCATCTACATATATAAATATATATATATATATATATATATATATATATATATATATATATATATATATATATATATATATATATATATATATATACTCTCAGTGATTTTACTATACTAGGCTACTACTACCTACTCACCTAGACTTACATGATGATTATGTTGAGTTTATGGATGAAAGCTTGTTATATTCAATAGCGACATTTGAAATTTAGCGGCGGCAATCTCGGACACAGCAGAGGCGCTGTTTTGGCCCGCCGTAGTGAGTTTCTTTATGTGCACCATGTAATTCTGCATGTTTTCATATATAATACATGATGATTATGTTGAGTTTATGGCTGAAAGCTTGTTATATTCAATAGCGACATTTGAAATTTGTCACACGCGATCTCGGATACGGTGCGAGTGTTCTTTGGCCTGGCCGTAGTGAGTTTCTTTATGTGCACCATTTAATTCTGCATGTTTTCATATATAAAAATGATGATTATGCTGAGTTTATGGCTGAAAGCTTGTTATATTCAATAGCGACATTTGAAATTTGGCACACGCGGCGATCTCGGATACGGTGCGAGGGCACTGTTTTGGCTCGGCCGTAGTGAATTACTTTATGTGCACCATGTAATTCTGCATGTTTTCATATATAATACATGATGATTATGTTGAGTTTATGGCTGAAACCTTGTTATATTCAATAGCGACATTTGAAATTTAGCGCGAATGGCGATCTCGGATACGGTGCGGGGTGTTGTTTTGGCCCGGCCGTAGTGAGTTTCTTTATGTGTACCATTTAATTCTGCATGTTTTCATATATAATACATGATGATTATGCTGAGTTTATGGCTGAAAGCTTGTTATATTCAATAGCAACATTTGAAATTTGTCCCGCGTGGCGATCTCGGATACGGCGCAGGGCGCTGTTTTGGCCCGGCCGTAGTGAGTTTCTTTATGTGCACCATTTAATTCTGCATGTTTTCATATATAATACATGATGATTATGTTGAGTTTATGGCTGAAAGCTTGTTATATTCAATAGCGACATTTGAAATTTAGGCTGCGGCGATCTCGGACACAACAGAGGGCGCTGTTTTGGCCCAACCGTAGTGAGTTTCTTTATGGTGCACCATTTAATTCTGCATGTTTCATATATAATACATGATGATTATGTTGAGTTTATGGCTGAAAGCTTGTTATATTCAATAGCGACATTTGAAATTTAGCGCTGGCGATCTCGGACACAGCAGGGCGCTGTTTTGGCCCGCCGTAGTGAGTTTCTTTATGTGCACCATGTAATTCTGCATGTTTTCATATATAATACATGATGATTATGTTGAGTTTATGGCTGAAAGCTTGTTATATTCGATAGCGACATTTGAAATTTGGCTGAATGGCGATCTCGGATACGGTGCGAGGTGTTGTTTGGCCTGGCCGTAGTGAGTTTCTTTATGTGCACCATTTAATTCTGCATGTTTTCATATATAAATGATGATTATGCTGAGTTTATGGCTGAAAGCTTGTTATATTCAATAGCGACATTTGAAATTTAAGCGCTTAGCGTCTCGGACACAGCAGAGGGCGCTGTTTTGGCCCGGCCGTAGTGAGTTTCTTTATGTGCACCATGTAATTCTGCATGTTTCATATATAATACATGATGATTATGTTGAGTTTATGGCTGAAAGCTTGTTATATTCGATAGCGACATTTGAAATTTGGCACGCGTGGCGATCTCGGATGCAAAAGCGAGGTGTTGTTTGGCCTGGCCGTAGTGAGTTTCTTTATGTGCACCATTTAATTCTGCATGTTTTCATATATAAAAATGATGATTATGCTGAGTTTATGGCTGAAAGCTTGTTATATTCAATAGCGACATTTGAAATTTGTCGCCCGTGGCGATCTCGGATACGGCGCTGGGCACTGTTTTGGCCCGGCCGTAGTGAATTTCTTTATGTGCACCATGTAATTCTGCATGTTTTCATATATAATACATGATGATTATGTTGAGTTTATGGCTGAAACCTTGTTATATTCAATAGCGACATTTGAAATTTAAGCGAATGGCGATCTCGGATACAGTGCGGGTGTTGTTTTGGCCCGGCCGTAGTGAGTTTCTTTATGTGTACCATTTAATTCTGCATGTTTTCATATATAATACATGATGATTATGCTGAGTTTATGGCTTAAAGCTTGTTATATTCAATAGCAACATTTGAAATTTGGCCCAGCGTGGCGATCTCGGATACGGCGCAGGGCGCTGTTTTGGCCCGGCCGTAGTGAGTTTCTTTATGTGCACCATTTAATTCTGCAAGTTTTCATATATAATACATGATGATTATGTTGAGTTTATGGCTGAAAGCTAGTTATATTAAATAGAGAAATTTTAAATTAAGCGCGGCGATCTCGGACACAGCAGAGGGCGCTGTTTTGGCCAGCCGTAGTGAGTTTCTTTATGTGCACCATGTAATTCTGCATGTTTTCATATATAATACATGATGATTATGTTGAGTTTATGGCTGAAACCTTGTTATATTCAATAGCGACATTTGAAATTTGGCATGGCGATCTCGGATACGGCGCAGGGCGCTGTTTTGGCCTGGCCGTAGTGAGTTTCTTTATGTGCACCATTTAATTCTGCATGTTTTCATATATAAAAATGATAATTATGCTGAGTTTATGGCTGAAAGCTTGTTATATTCAATAGCGACATTTGAAATTTGGCGAGGGCGATCTCGGATACGGCGCAGGGCACTGGTTTGGCCCGGCCGTAGTGATTTTCTTTATGTGCACCATGTAATTCTGCATGTTTTCATATATAATACATGATGATTATGTTGAGTTTATGGCTGAAACCTTGTTATATTCAATAGCGACATTTGAAATTTATAGCTAATGGAGATCTCTGATACGGTGAGGGTCGTTGTATTGGCCCGGCCGCAGTGAGTTTCTTTATGTGTACCATTTAATTCTGCATGTTTTCATATATAATACATGATGATTATGCTGAGTTTATGGCTGAAAGCTTGTTATATTCAATAGCGACATTTGAAATTTGGCGTGGCGATCTCGGATACGGCGCAGGGCGCTGTTTTGGCCCGGCCGTAGTGAGTTTCTTTATGTGCACCATTTAATTCTGCATGTTTTCATATATAATACATGATGATTATGTTGAGTTTATGGCTGAAAGCTTGTTATATTCAATAGCGACATTTGAAATTTAGCGTGGCGATCTCGGACACAGCAGAGGGCGCTGTTTGGCCCGGCCGGAGTGAGTTTCTTTATGTGCACCATGTAATTCTGCATGTTTTCATATATAATACATGATGATTATGTTGAGTTTATGGCTGAAACCTTGTTATATTCAATAGCGACATTTGAAATTTAAGCGAATGGCGATCTCGGATACGGCGTTGTTTGGCCCGGCCGCAGTGAGTTTCTTTATGTACCATTTAATTCTGCATGTTTTCATATATAATACATGATGATTATGCTGAGTTTATGGCTGAAAGCTTGTTATATTCAATAGCGACATTTGAAATTTGGCGCGTGGCGATCTCGGATACGGCGCAGGGCGCTGTTTTGGCCTGGCCGTAGTGAGTTTCTTTATGTGCACCATTTAATTCTGCATGTTTTCATATATAATACATGATGATTATGTTGAGTTTATGGCTGAAAGCTTGTTATATTCAATAGCGACATTTGAAATTTAGCGGGCGTATCTCGGACACAGCAGAGGGCGCTGTTTGGCCCGGCCGTAGTGAGTTTCTTTATGTGCACCATGTAATTCTGCATGTTTTCATATATAATACATGATGATTATGTTGAGTTTATGGCTGAAAGCTTGTTATATTCAATAGCGACATATCAAATTTGGCAATCTCGGATACGGTGCGAGGTGTTGTTTTGGCCTGGCCGTAGTGAGTTTCTTTATGTACCATTTAATTCCTCATGTTTTGATATTTTATAAATGATGATTATGCTGAGTTTATGGCTGAAAGCTTGTTATATTCAATAGCGACATTTGAAATTTGGCGGCGTGGCGATCTCGGATACGGCGCAGGGCACTGTTTTGGCCCGCCGTAGTGAATTTCTTTATGTGCACCATGTAATTCTGCATGTTTTCATATATAATACATGATGATTATGTTGAGTTTATGGCTGAAACTTGTTATATTCAATAGCGACATTTGAAATTTAGCGCGAATGGCGATCTCGGATACGGTGCGGGGCGTTGTTTTGGCCCGGCCGCAGTGAGTTTCTTTATGTGTACCATTTAATTCTGCATGTTTTCATATATAATACATGATGATTATGCTGAGTTTATGGCTGAAAGCTTGTTATATTCAATAGCGACATTTGAAATTTGGCGGCGGCGATCCCGGATACGGCATGGGGCGCTGTTTTGGCCCGGCCGTAGTGAGTTTCTTTATGTGCACCATTTAATTCTGCATGTTTTCATATATAATACATGATGATTATGTTGAGTTTATGGCTGAAAGCTTGTTATATTCAATAGCGACATTTGAAATTTATGGCGATCTCGGACACAGCAGAGGGCGCTGTTTTGGCCCGGCCGTAGTGAGTTTCTTTATGTGCACCATGTAATTCTGCATGTTTTCATATAATACATGATGATTATGTTGAGTTTATGGCTGAAAGCTTGTTATATTCAATAGCGACATTTGAAATTTAAGCGGCGATCTCGGATACGGTGCGGGGTGTTGTTTTGGCCCGGCCGTAGTGAGTTTCTTTATGTGCACCATTTAATTCTGCATGTTTTCACATATAAAAATGATGATTATGTTGAGTTTATGGCTGAAAGCTTGTTATATTCAATAGCGACATTTGAAATTTGGCGTGGCGATCTCGGATACGGCGCAGGGCGCTGTTTTGGCCCGGCCGTAGTGAGTTTCTTTATGTGCACCATTTAATTCTGCATGTTTTCATATATAATACATGATGATTATGATGAGTGTATGGCTGAAAGCTTGTTATATTCAATAGCGACATTTGAAATTTAGCGCGAATGGCGATCTCGGAGGGCGCTGTTTTGGCCCGGCCGTAGTGAGTTTCTTTATGTGCACCATGTAATTCTGCATGTTTTCATATATAATACATGATGATTATGTTGAGTTTATGGCTGAAACCTTGTTATATTCAATAGCGACATTTGAAATTTGGCGCGTGGCGATCTCGGATACGGTGCGAGGTGTTGTTTGGCCTGGCCGTAGTGAGTTTCTTTATGTGCACCATTTAATTCTGCATGTTTTCATATATAACATGATGATTATGTTGAGTTTATGGCTGAAAGCTTGTTATATTCAATAGCGACATTTGAAATTTGCGATCTCGGATACAGCAGAGGCACTGTTTTGGCCCGGCCGTAGTGAATTTCTTTATGTGCACCATGTAATTCTGCATGTTTTCATATATAATACATGATGATTATGTTGAGTTTATGGCTGAAACCTTGTTATATTCAATAGCGACATTTGAAATTTAGCCCCATCGGCGATCTCGGATACGGTGCGGGGTGTTGTTTTGGCCCGGCCGTAGTGAGTTTCTTTATGTGTACCATTTAATTCTGCATGTTTTCATATATAATACATGATGATTATGCTGAGTTTATGGCTGAAAGCTTGTTATATTCAATAGCGACATTTGAAATTTAGCGCGCGCGGCGATCTCGGACACTTCGGAGGGCGCGGTTTTGGCAACCGTAGTGATTTTCTTTATGTGCACCATTTAATTCTGCATGTTTTCATATATAATACATGATGATTATGTTGAGTTTATGGCTGAAAGCTTGTTATATTCAATAGCGACATTTGAAATTTAGCGCGAATGGCGATCTCGGACACAGCAGAGGGCGCTGTTTTGGCCCGGCCGTAGTGAGTTTCTTTATGTGCACCATTTAATTCTGCATGTTTTCATATATAATACATGATGATTATGTTGAGTTTATGGCTGAAAGCTTGTTATATTCAATAGCGACATTTGAAATTTAGCGGCGATCTCGGACACAGCAGAGGGCGCTGTTTTGGCCCGGCCGTAGTGAGTTTCTTTATGTGCACCATGTAATTCTGCATGTTTTCATATATAATACATGATGATTATGTTGAGTTTATGGCTGAAAGCTTGTTATATTCGATAGCGACATTTGAAATTTGGCACACGCGGCGATCTCGGATACGGTGCGAGGTGTTGTTTGGCCTGGCCGTAGTGAGTTTCTTTATGTGCACCATTTAATTCTGCATGTTTTCATATATAAAACATGATGATTATGTTGAGTTTATGGCTGAAAGCTTGTTATATTCAATAGCGACATTTTAAATTTAAGCAGCGGCGATCTCGGACACAGCAGAGGCGCTGTTTTGGCCCGGCCGTAGTGAGTTTCTTTATGTGCACCATGTAATTCTGCATGTTTTCATATATAATACATGATGATTATGTTGAGTTTATGGCTGAAAGCTTGTTATATTCAATAGCGACATTTGAAATTTTGCTAACGCGGCGATCTCTGATACGGTGCGAGGTGTTGTTTTGGCCTGGCCGTAGTGAGTTTCTTTATGTGCACCATTTAATTCTGCATGTTTTCATATATAAAAATGATGATTATGCTGAGTTTATGGCTGAAAGCTTGTTATATTCAATAGCGACATTTGAAATTTAGCGCGCGCGGCGATCTCGGATACGGCGCAGGGCACTGTTTTGGCCCGGCCGTAGTGAATTTCTTTATGTGCACCATGTAATTCTGCATGTTTTCATATATAATACATGATGATTATGTTGAGTTTATGGCTGAAACCTTGTTATATTCAATAGCGACATTTGAAATTTAGCGAATGGCGATCTCGGATACGGCAGGGCGTTGTTTTGGCCCGGCCGTAGTGAGTTTCTTTATGTGTACCATTTAATTCTGCATGTTTTCATATATAATACATGATGATTATGCTGAGTTTATGGCTGAAAGCTTGTTATATTCAATAGCAACATTTGAAATTTGCGGCTTGTGGCGATCTCGGACACAGCAGAGGCGCTGTTTTGGCCCGGCCGTAGTGACTTTCTTTATGTGCACCATTTAATTCTGCATGTTTTCATATATACATGATGATTATGCTGAGTTTATGGCTGAAAGCTTGTTATATTCAATAGCGACATTTGAAATTTAAGCGTATGCATCTCGGACACAGCAGAGGGCGCTGTTTTGGCCCGGCGTAGTGAGTTTCTTTATGTGCACCATGTAATTCTGCATGTTTTCATATAATACATGATGATTATGTTGAGTTTATGGCTGAAACCTTGTTATATTCAATAGCTACATTTGAAATTTAGCGAATGGCGATCTCGGATACGGTGCGAGGCGTTGTTTTGGCCTGGCGCAGTGAGTTTCTTTATGTGTACCATTTAATTCTGCATGTTTTCATATATAATACATGATGATTATGCTGAGTTTATGGCTGAAAGCTTGTTATATTCAATAGCGACATTTGAAATTTGGCACGCGTGGCGATCTCGGATACGGCGCAGGGCGCTGTTTTGGCCCGGCCGTAGTGAGTTTCTTTATGTGCACCATTTAATTCTGCATGTTTTCATATATAATACATGATGATTATGTTGAGTTTATGGCTGAAAGCTTGTTATATTCAATAGCGACATTTGAAATTTTGCTCGCGCGGCGATCTCGGACACAGCAGAGGGCGCTGTTTTGGCCCGGCCGTAGTGAGTTTCTTTATGTGCACCATTTAATTCTGCATGTTTTCATATATAATACATGATGATTATGTTGAGTTTATGGCTGAAAGCTTGTTATATTCAATAGCGACATTTGAAATTTGGAGAGCGTGGCGATCTCGAGTTTCTTTATGTGCACCATTTAATTCTGCATGTTTTCATATATAATACATGATGATTATGTTGAGTTTATGGCTGAAAGCTTGTTATATTCAATAGCGACATTTGAGTGAGTTTCTTTATGTGCACCATTTAATTCTGCATGTTTTCATATAATGATGATTATGTTGAGTTTATGGCTGAAAGCTTGTTATATTCAATAGCGACATTTGAAATTTGTGGCGATCTCGGACACAGCAGAGGCGGTGTTTTGGCCCGGCCGGAGTGAGTTTCTTTATGTGCACCATGTAATTCTGCATGTTTTCATATATAATACATGATGATTATGTTGAGTTTATGCTGAAAGCTTGTTATATTCAATAGCGACATTTGAATGCATGTTTTCATATATAATATGATGATTATGTTGAGTTTATGGCTGAAAGCTTGTTATATTCAATAGCGACATTTGAAATTTGGATCTCGGACACAGCGCAGGGCGTTGTTTTGGCCCGGCCGTAGTGAGTTTCTTTATGTGCACCATGTAATTCTGCATGTTTTCATATATAATACATGATGATTATGTTGAGTTTATGGCTGAAACCTTGTTATATTCAATAGCGACATTTGAAATTTAATAATGGCGATCTCGGATACAGCAGGGGTTTTGGCCTTTCTTTATGTACCATTTAATTCTGCATGTTTTCATATAATACATGATGATTATGTTATATTCAATAGCGACATTTGAAATTTAATCTCGGACACAGCAGAGGGCGCTGTTTGGCCCGGCCGTAGTGAGTTTCTTTATGTGCACCATGTAATTCTGCATGTTTTCATATAATACATGATGATTATGTTGAGTTTATGGCTGAAAGCTTGTTATATTCAATAGCGACATTTGAAATTTATGCGGCGATCTCGGACACAGCAGAGGGCGCTGTTTGGCCCGGCCGTAGTGAGTTTCTTTATGTGCACCATGTAATTCTGCATGTTTTCATATAATACATGATGATTATGTTGAGTTTATGGCTGAAACCTTGTTATATTCAATAGCGACATTTGAAATTTGGCACCAACGCGATCTCGGATACGGTGCGAGGTGTTGTTTTGGCCTGGCCGTAGTGAGTTTCTTTATGTGCACCATTTAATTCTGCATGTTTTCATATATAAAAATGATAATTATGCTGAGTTTATGGCTGAAAGCTTGTTATATTCAATAGCGACATTTGAAATTTTGCGCGCGGGGCGATCTCGGATACGGCGCAGGGCACTGTTTTGGCCCGGCCGTAGTGAATTACTTTATGTGCACCATGTAATTCTGCATGTTTTCATATATAATACATGATGATTATGTTGAGTTTATGGCTGAAACCTTGTTATATTCAATAGCGACATTTGAAATTTAGCGAATGGCGATCTCGGATACGGTGCGGGCGTTGTTTGGCCCGGCCGCAGTGAGTTTCTTTATGTGTACCATTTAATTCTGCATGTTTTCATATATAATACATGATGATTATGCTGAGTTTATGGCTGAAAGCTTGTTATATTCAATAGCGACATTTGAAATTTGGCGAGCGTGGCGATCTCGGATACGGCGCAGGGCGCTGTTTTGGCCCGGCCGTAGTGAGTTTCTTTATGTGCACCATTTAATTCTGCATGTTTTCATATATAATACATGATGATTATGTTGAGTTTATGGCTGAAAGCTTGTTATATTCAATAGCGACATTTGAAATTTAAGCTGGCGATCTCGGACACAGCAGAGGGCGCTGTTTTGGCCCGGCCGTAGTGAGTTTCTTTATGTGCACCATGTAATTCTGCATGTTTTCATATATAATACATGATGATTATGTTGAGTTTATGGCTGAAAGCTTGTTATATTCAATAGCGACATTTGAAATTTGGCACACGCGGCGATCTCGGATACGGTGCGAGGTGTTCTTTTGGCCTGGCCGTAGTGAGTTTCTTTATGTGCACCATTTAATTCTGCATGTTTTCATATATAAAAATGATGATTATGCTGAGTTTATGGCTGAAAGCTTGTTATATTCAATAGCGACATTTGAAATTTGGCAGCGTGGCGATCTCGGATACGGCGCAGGGCACTGTTTTGGCCCGGCCGTAGTGAATTTCTTTATGTGCACCATGTAATTCTGCATGTTTTCATATATAATACATGATGATTATGTTGAGTTTATGGCTGAAACCTTGTTATATTCAATAGCGACATTTGAAATTTTGCTCTCTTGGCGATCTCGGATACGGTGCGGGGTGTTGTTTTGGCCCGGCCATAGTGAGTTTCTTTATGTGTACCATTTAATTCTGCATGTTTTCATATAAAATACATGATGATTATGCTGAGTTTATGGCTGAAAGCTTGTTATATTCAATAATGACATTTGAAATTTGGCGTGGCGATCTCGGATACGGCGCAGGCGCTGTTTTGCCCGGCCGTAGTGAGTTTCTTTATGTGTACCATTTAATTCTGCATGTTTTCATATATAATACATGATGATTATGTTGAGTTTATGGCTGAAACCTTGTTATATTCAATAGCGACATTTGAAATTTAGCGCGGCGATCTCGGACACAGCAGAGGCGCTGTTTTGGCCCGGCCGTAGTGAGTTTCTTTATGTGCACCATGTAATTCTGCATGTTTTCATATGTAATACATGATGATTATGTTGAGTTTATGGCTGAAAGCTTGTCATATTCAATAGCGACATTTGAAATTTAGCGGCTGGCGATCTCGGATACAGTGCGGGTAGTTGTTTTGGCCTGGCCGTAGTGAGTTTCTTTATGTGTACCATTTAATTCTGCATGTTTTCATATATAATACATGATGATTATGTTGAGTTTATGGCTGAAAGCTTGTCATATTCAATAGCGACATTTGAAATTTAGCGTGGCGATCTCGGATACGGCGAGGGTGTTGTTAAGGTTTTTCATTATCAGTTATCGGGAATAAGGTTTTCTGTTATCGTGCCCTGCTATGGCGGAGACGCTGTCTTTCTCCTCAGTCTGAAGCTAGCCAGCACTGTGAGTGGAACGTTTCTCTGGAATACACACACTGCATTTTGACCCCTACTATGGCACCCAAGCATCCTTCCACCTCGTCCAGTGACATAAGAACATAGGAGTCTGCACGAAGCAGCTCCTCTGAACCTTGGCTCCCGTGTATCTAACCCTACCTAATATCGCTGTCCATGACGCATCAACAAAGTGATGGTGGTGAGTGTTTTTGTTGTGTCAGTGACTTACAAATGTAATGTAGCAATTCTTTCGTTAGAAAACTTTAACTTAACCCGGTGGTGGCAGGGATCATGTTTCTTAATGGTCCCTCCAAGCAAGAAAAATGAGAAAAAATCACCCTCACACAAACCATTTCATATTATATATCAAAGCATTTGTGATCAGTTTGTGTGTGTTACTTTCCTCTCTGTCAAAGGCTGTAAAATAAGGCAAAAAGTAAGTAGAAAAATATATATCTACCCTTGCAGGTGAAAATATAGCCTGTTAGCTTTTGAGACCAAACCATGTAGTGAGCCTCCTCCTCCCTCCCTGCTGGCTAGGCTTCCTTTTAATATGTATTTCCACACATGATGCGGCCAATATTAGGAGTCTTTTTCACACCAATATTTACTGTATAATGATGACTTGACTCCTGCATTAGCACCGGTGAGTGAGTTAGGGGCTTAAGGAACTTTGATGCCAGGATTGGAGGTGACTTATTCCTGGGTTTAAACTTATACAAAATCAGGTTAGCAACATGTCTGGTAAGTCCCTTTGTACAATAAGAAATATTACTTTCCTCTCTGTCAAGGGCTGAATAAATAAATCAAATTAATCTAACTATATTATAAAGCAAAACCAATCTTGCATGCATAATATGTATCCAGTGCATAGTAAGCACTTTGGCAAACATATATCATTTTTTTTTTTTTTTTTTTACATTGCAGCCTATTGCGCCGGTAGGCTTCTTTCCGGTAGGTCCTGATGGTCGGCCCAGCCCGTTTTGGCGCAGGCCAGTGTTTATAGTGGCGCCATCTTGCATTGGCTCATGCTGCCCTCCCAGAGCTCATCTTTGATCCTTGAATCTAGAGTCCGCTGACAGGTGGTCTTCTGGACAGCATGTGGGTAGTTTTAAGCCACTCGCGGCGGCTGAAAAATCAGCTTGGTGGCACGGACGGATTGAACTCGCGTCCTCCTGAACACGAGGCCGTTACTTTGACGACTCAGCCACCGCCTCCCAGTAAATGCACCCTATGCTTAACACGGTAGCTGGGATCATGTTTCTTACCCGGTAGCAGAAACGGGCCAAATTTGGGGCTTTACCGTGTAGCAGCGACGGGACAAATTTGTGGCTTTACCGTGTAGCAGAAACGGGCCAAATTTGTGGCTTTACCGTGTAGCAGAAACGGGCCAAATTTGGGGCTTTACCGTGTAGCAGCGACGGGCCAAATTTGTGGCTTTACCGTGTAGCAACGGACAAATTTGTGCCATGATTTAAACCCCAAAATAGATGATGTAAACTGATCACAAATGCTTTGATATGTATTATGAAATGGTTTGTGTGAGGGATGATTTTTCTCATTTTTCTCGCTTGGGGGGACCACTGAAACATGATTCCTGCTGCTACCACCACCACTGGGTTAAAAGGCCTTTCCCTCTAAGCAAGGGGAGGTAGTGAACATTTTACAACACATTTGGTTACTAAGTGAGCTGCTGAACATATTACAGCTCAATATAACGGGTTCGCCCTTTGGGGGCTTCTGGCGGGGGTAATGAAGGCAGGGCAGGAAGTGAGTGGAGAAAGCTTACCTATTTCTCCAAGCTGCTGAAAAGCTTGTTGGTGAAGAATTACTTGTCGGTGAAGAGACTGTTGTTGAGGTGAGGAGTGCCCTGTGTTATGGAACCTCCCGGCACTGCTACACCAACCTGCAAATATGTGTCCACTCTCAAAGTCTTGTACCGGGAAAGACAGCATGGGATAATATATTATAAAATCTCTCTCTCTATCAAGGGCTGTATAATATAAGATAATTAATTGATACTCTCTCTCTCATATTTGTTTTTTTACATCCTTTTCTTCCTCTACCCTCCCTCTCTCTTTCTCCCCTCATAACTCTATACATACAGCCAGGCCTATACTTTGAGGCAGTGCCAACATTGCTAGACTGTTGACTGTTGACTTCCAACACAAAATCTGTCTTCTGGTCCCCAATAACGAGATTCATTTATATTTATCATTAACCTGGTGGTGGTAGCAGGTGGAAAGTGGAAAGTTTTGTTTAGTGGACAGCGCAACATCTGTGGTCATATGCCGGAGAGAGACAGAAGGGGAAGGAATTATAGGAGAAGGGAACAGATTCCAGGAGACGGGACACAACCCCCGATTAATACCTGGTACACTGCTGGGTGGACAGGGGCGTAGGGTATTGGAAAAGCCGCCCAAATTTTTCCACTCCGCCCGGGAATCGAACCCGGGCTCTCTCAGTTGTGAGCCGAGTGTGCTAACCACTGAACCACGAAGCCCCATAGGGCTGCATGCGGGTGACCACACTAAACTCAGCGATGTGTTTGAAAGCTGAAGCAGTCCGCTGGAGACCTTGCTCCTAGTGTGAAGGGGGAAGGGAGGGGGGGTCAGTTTAGTTAGTTATCAGGTAGTTTAGTTAGCTATAGTCCATGGACTCTTAACTTGAGCCCTGTGGCCTGGCCCGGGGAACCCCCCCATTGTTTACAGACCTAGCGATGACCTGCGATCTGTTATGTTAGCTATTTATGGAGTACATATACAGTCAAACCTCGATTTACGAGTTTAATTCATTCAAGAATAATGCTCGCACACCAAAACACTCGAAAACCAAAACAAATTTCCCCATTGAAATTAATGTAAATCCATTAATGCGTCTCATATCTCAAAAAAACTATTTACGTAAGAACCATCTTACATGTTATTTTTTACAGAATTGACGTTATCTTACTAACAAGTAGAGATGATAAAGATATGAAACACAAGTCAAAGTGTTACGGTTGTTTCGGAGACTCCCGCAACCGCTGGCCATGCTTGAGGTGCAGGCTTTGCCCCAGGGTTTAGCAGGTGGTTCCCCTATTCTCGGGGCACCGGAACTACACCCGACCACCAACGTGAAGCTAACTCGACATATCGTACGAGATGGAGGGTGAACGAGTCAGTCACGTCCAGGAGGGCATACAAGATACCTCTCCATTAACATGAGTTGCAATAGCAATGATATTAATGACAATAATAATAATTACAAGATTATTTAATACTAAGCTATTCTAACCTAAAACTTATTCAAACCTAGCCATACTTTTTTTTTTTTTCCTTACCTCCCTCGGCTGGGCCTGGTGGTGGGCCCAAGCCGGCAAGTGTTTATAGCGGCCCCATCTTGCTTTCCCTTGGACAGTCCCATACAGTCCAGGATGATGGTGGTGGTCTTCAGGACAAGTAGTCTGTGGCAGCGACAGATTCAAACCCTCATCATCCATGACGTGGCGAACGCAGGACCGGCACGCTAACCACTCAGCCACCGTCTCCTTCCCCAGCCTGTGTTCCGACGCCAAATATGCAAAAAGTAAAAACATATGCTTCAATGTGTCATCCCAGACTATATATATAAAGAGAATTAAATCTAAGCCATCCTAACCTAACCAAACTTTAATTAAACTAATCTAGTCTTAGCAAGCCACTATCAAAACACAATATAAACAGAAATGTATCTCCAGGTGTGTCCCCCCCAAGACCATATATTTAGAGAATTAAATCTAAGCTATCCTAACCTGCCCAAACTTGCTGAGCTATCCTAACAAGACCTAACTTAACCCGGTAGTAACAAGGGCCCAAATTTGTGGCTTTACAGTGTACCAGCGACGGGCCAAATTCTTGCCATGATATGTAACTTGATATATTAAGAAGGATATAAACCCCACCACTGACCATCAGGATCCACCGGGAAGAAGCCTACCGGCGCAATAGGCCAAGACGTAAAAATAAATAATAAATAAATAAATAAATAAATAGATGATCCATAAACTGATCACAAATGCATTGATATATATTATGAAGTGGTTTGTGTGAGTGATGATTTTTTTCTCATTTTTCTCGCTTTGAGGGAAAGGCCTTTAACCCAGTGGTAGCAGCAGGGATCATGTTTCTTAATGGTCCCTCCAAGCGAGAAAAATGGAGAAAAATCACCCCTCACACAAACCATTTCATGTTATATATAAAGCATTTGTGATCAGATTATGTATCATCTATTTTGGGGGGTTTATATCATGGCACAAATTTGGCCCGTCGCTGCTACACGGTAAAGCCACAAATTTGGCCCATCGCTGCTACACGGTAAAGACACAAATTTGACCCATCGCTGCTACCAAGTTAAGAAACATGATCCCCACAGCTACTGGGTTAGCCATATACCTGCCGTGCGCTCTACTACCACAATGAAATAAAACAAATATATACAGCGTTGCACCCCAAGACAATATTTTAAGAGGCGGTGAGTATGGAGATGACCGTAGCCACCTCTCCCGCCAGTGACATCAACGGCAGTGTGGTGAGAGGCCTATCCTGCCTATCTATCCTAAACAAGTGGGTGTTATTCCAGAAAAAACACCCAAGTCTCATCACTTCACACTTATTTATATATTCAAGGGCTGAAAAATATCGGAAACATTAACAAAAAAAATGCTCGGTCAGCACTAAGTTATCCTAACCTTGGATAACTTAGATTTTAACGTAACCTCCTGTGAGAGCAAGATAAAAATTGACAGACAAAATAGGTCAATTCCGGACCTCACGGTATCATGAGCAGACCTCCAGAATAACACCCGATGGTCTAGGATAAAAAAGTTGGAAAATTTCATTTAGTCGGCGCAACATCTGTGGTCATATGCCGGAGAGAGACAGAAGGGGAAGGAATTATAGAAGGGAACAGATCCCAGGAGACGGGACACAACCCCCAATTATACCTGGTACACTGCTGGGTTTACAGGGGCATAGGGTATTGGAAAAGCCTCCCAAATTTTCCCACTCTGCCCGGGAATCGAACCCAGGCTCTCTCGGTTGTGAGCCGAGTGTGCTAACTGCTAACCACTGCACCACGAAGCCCCCAGGTCTAGGATAAGATACTGGTCATCGCTAAGTTATCCTAACCTTGGATTAAACTTAGATTTTAACCTTAACCTCCTGTGAGAACAAAGTAAATATTGACAGGCATAGGTTCATGCCAGCCTTCGCAGTACCAGGAGCATGTATAACTCTAGAATGACACCCGGTGGTCTAGGGTAAGCACATGTGGTCAAGGCAACAACGCTAACCTACATATTCCCCCTTAGAGTTAATAGGTTCACCACCCCGGGTCATCACCACCACATGCATCACCTAAAACCACCACAATCACCATCAATACCACCTCAGACACACATGAAATCACAACCATGACGATGAAAACGCAAAAAAATCAAGAGAAATAACACTGAAATAAATAAATCTGAAAAATTCGTAAAATTCACCCCGCCCGCTAGACGAGTCACCCTTAAAACACTTCTAGCTCACGTTAACCTCCAATATTTCCTGAGTAACACAACCCACACCTCATATCTGCAATAATACAACACAAATACACCCTAATCCTTAATACAGGAGTACCCAGGCATCTTACACTGGTCAAAACTCACGGATATAAGGTCACGTATGGTTCGCTCCCATCCCCCGGTTACGCCCTTATGACCTCACCGCTAAACGCCCATAATTCAATATCTAAGACCCTCACACCTCATTTGACCCCATACATTAGGTCATTCAGCTTAGTTCTCCCTCTCATAGTGTTCAAAGTTCTTAGGTGTTACTGATAACTGAGATAATACGTCACATCCGCCGGTTACGCCCTTATGACCTCACCGCTAAACGCCCATAATTCAATATTTAAGACCCTCACACCTCATTTGACCCCATACATTAGGTCATTCATCTCAGTTATACCTATCATAGTGACCGGAGGTTTTAGAGGTCATTAATTATAATGTCATATATGGAGCCGTACTCCCCAAGCCAGTTATATACGTGACCTTTCTGACCTTACCGGCTTATATCCCGCTCTCCAACTTCACACACAGGAATGCAATGCACGTGTCGCCCTGCCCCTCAAACCCCGTGCCGCCACGTACTCTACTTTACCGGAAATCAGTAAAAAACGATGAGCTTCTGAACGACCACGGCGGCCATTTAAATAAGGTCACACGGTCGCCTTTGTGAGCTCACCCCTAAACCTAATTCATTGTTTACGACATTCACGCCTCATCTGACCTCATATATCAGGTCAATCCCCCTTCATTCTTCACTCGGTAGAGGTCAAAGGGCTTACTGAGTATCGATGATAAAAGTTCACACGTTAAGCTGATGGCCGCCTCTTATCTTGTATATATCACACATTTTCCGCCTTTTCCCCACATCACCGCTTGACCTCAAGAAGCATAGTGACCTTATATGTCATGACCTCAAGCCCCGTCTCGGTATACCCAGTAGTTTAAGAGAAAAAAAAAATATATATATACAAATATTTCCCTCACCAAACCGCGCCGCCATCTTACACCGAGGCCCCGCGGTCAGCCCACATTTAAATCCCCTTTTGATCACGTTCATCACACACTTCTCGCCGTTATCACCCATGTCAGAACAAGCACAAGGCATTCCTCACCTCTTTGATCTCCATGGCGTGTCTTTACAGCGGCGGCTAAGTCCCACGGAATCACATAAAACAGACATGACTCGTAATGGCGTCAGACGGAGCAAATCCACAGGGAGGAAGAAAAGCTAGTCACGTGATCATAAGGGAATAACTTCGCCGCCAACTTCCACGAAATAGCTCTCACATGTTTACCTTCCCATTTTTTCCATATTTCAGTGTCATTTCTATCGTTTTGTGACCCTATTTCGTCTCCAATACACGGCACAAACATCAGAGAAACATTTGTTATCACTGGAAGGCTAAATAACAAAGGAATAGGGTTGATTATTGACAGAATTATAGCAGACGTTATTTTCCCTCATTTCTTGCGTCTATGGTCCGTGTGTCTGGTGTATTATTACCTCACAGGCAATATTAACCCTTATAAAGATCACGGGTGGACAAATAACATCAAAATAAGGCAAATCAATCAGTCTTTCTGGTGTGTGATGAGGTATCTCTCAACGAGTTATTTCGCACGGAAAAACGACACCACTGCTGCTCTTGCTCTTGCTGTACTTTGGGTCTGGGTCTTGACACTTTGCGAACGAAACTGCAGAAAGTGTACCATTCTATCACCCTTCAGGACGGGCTTACAATAGGATATAATGAGCTTATATGTGGGAATAATGGCTTCAGGGAGTTCTTATTAATACACTTAGTAGTCTCACATAAGTGAAGCATGGAGAGAGGGAGAGAGAGATAGAGGAGGAGGAGGAGGAAGGGAATGAATCACGTATTAATTAGATCTTAAAGCCATTGGTTACAACGTTTCTTCCTGTATAAACTGGTAATTATATCGCTTTTTCTCTTTAATTAAACCTAAAACCGTGTAAATAATGGCTTTGAAATATTTAATAAGGGAAGGTGGACGTTGGAACAGGAAAACTCGATCATTGTTGTACCTCAAAACTAATAATTGTTCCAACCTTTACATAGATTTACATAGAAAATCAGACCACACAGACCCCATGGTCCAGACTTGGTGGTCTGTCCTTAAACCTAAGTGATTTTACATTAATCAGAAGACTCCAAAACGTTGCATTTCTACTCTAGTTGATATTAAGTTGAAGGATATGTATGCTGAAATGCTATATCTTATGCTATATCAAGCTGATTTAAACTTACGGTCACACATGCTGACTTCATGATGCATGCTGACTTGAAATAAAGGTCACAATATATGCAGTAAGTTGAGTTCAATGACGGCATTGTTCACTTGTATAATTCCTATGCTGAGCCTCTAAAAAGTCAGCATTGAAAGAGATATAGCCATGCTGACTCGATCGTATGCAAGCTGATTTAAACTTATGGCCATGCTGACTCATATGCTAATCTTAACTTAAATCCATGTTGAACTCCGAACTCAGCATATCAAGAAAACGATCATGCTGTCATATATAGACCACCATGCTGAGCTCAGAGGCTATACAGACTGAAATCAGTAACTCTTTAATGCATGCTGAGTTCAAAATAGGATCAGCATTGAGAATCAGCTTGGCGCCATTCTGAGTTAGCATTGCTGACTTGTTCATAATTAAACCCTAGTAGCTAGTAGTAGTAGTAGTAGTAGTAGTAGTAGTAGTAGTAGTAGTAGTAGTAGTAGTAGTAGTAGTAGTAGTAGTAGTAGTAGTAGTAATAGTAGTAGTAGTAGTAGTAGTAATAGTAGTAGTAGTAGTAATAGTAGTAGTAGTAGTAGTAGTAGTAGTAGTAGTAGTAGTAGTAATAGTAGTAGTAGTAGTAGTAGTAGTAGTAGTAGTAGTAGTAGTAGTAGTAGTAGTAGTAGTAGTAGTAGTAGTAGTAGTAGTAGTAGTAGTAATAGTAGTAGTATTTGTACCAGTAGTAGTAGTAGTATTAGCAGTAATATTAGTAGTAGTAGTAGTAGTATGTTGAGCTCAGAAAAGGTCATAGGCTGAGTTGAATTAAGCCTATCGCTACAAAAAAGCTTCCTGTACCGACATAATATTATGCCGACAAGTGGAATCAGTGAGTCCGTCCACTTGTCGTTAAAGCTCAGTAACGTTGCCGCGTCGCCGTTCGTGAAATCTCATATTTATCGTTTATTTGAGACTTAGCGATGGTCTGGATACATCGGGAAGTAATGATTTTAACTCTAATAATAAATGAGTGACGTTGTATGTGTCCCGGAGGTCAGGAAATGGTAAACACGGGAGGGTAAATATATGGCGACATGGCACCTTTACAAATGTGGTCATCAAGGTATCGTACTCGACGCCTTGAAATGTATCAACATTGCTCTAAATGCCAATTCCGGCCCCTCCAAGGACGGAATTTATCTTTTTGATTACCCTTACGATCCTAAAATAATAATTACTCATAGCTTCATGGCGCCTGGGAAGCATAAATCATATTTTGTTAAAGAAAGTGTCGTACGCTGGACATTTCTTCGTGTTTGGGAATTAGAACTTATGGTTTTATGCTATTTTAAACCATTTTCTCATGTTTTGGTGTCCTATATTGGGCAAAAAGGGACGAGAACTCCATTTCTGGCCTCAAAATGGCGCTAGGGCTAACAGTTTGTGAGATATATGGATGTTCCTGAGCCATCACCTTCCTTAACTTTCAGATCATGCCATTCCTTAATCCCTTACTAATTCCTACGTCCCTGGCGCTCGACAACACCAGAATTTTTCGGGGAATGCACACTCGTATCCTCTCAGAAATGCCCTACGGGGAGTATTGATGGTGATACGATTTATTTTCCGTCGCTAACTCTTAAGACGCTGCCATTCAGTATTTCCTAATCGATTCTTACCCTCTTGGCACTGGAAAGAAAGGTAATTTTACGAGCAATCTTTTGATATCCTTAAGAAGGCTCTACGTGCATCACAGACGGAGATCTAAGCAGGTAAAGATTTCACCCCACCCCCCTCCTCGGCAACTCTACGGGGCTAAACTACCACATTTCCCCCGCGAGGCCTTCACACGAAAAAGTTTAAAAATTGAAAAATCGTTATTCCTTCTTCCAGTTCGATGAAAGGGGTTGATATATGTGAAGAAAAAAATACTAAAATTCCTGGTGCTATCAGAATTGCAATAGGCCTAAGACTGACGGAGTTAAGAACGGTTTTGTGAGAGCCTTCGACAACTTTGTAGGCCTATAACTCCTGAATCAATGCGTGTTTGTAAATGCCCGATTAGTCGATGGTAGAGAAAATTCCGAGGAACACGCTGGTGCTTTCAGAATTGCGCTACTACTAATGGGTAGAGAGATATATCGATTGGAAATTTCGCACTTTTTCGACAATGGTGGTAACGTCACTCGCTTAATATCAATCCTTTCTTCTTCGTCGAAATATAATAAAAGTCTTATATTTTGACGAGGAACGTTGAAGGAGAATTATTATTAGGATTTCCAGAAAAACAATTAGCCTAATCATCCCTTAAGAGCACAATATATGCTCATTACATTATCTCTTCTTCTTCTTCTTCTTCTTATTATTATTATTAATATTATTATTATTATTATTATTAATGAAGTCCACCTAAGAACGCTGAAGGATATATGATGAGCCTAATCATCCCTTAAGAGCACAATATATGCTCATTACATTATCTCTTCTTCTTCTTCTTCTTCTTATTATTATTATTATTAATATTATTATTATTATTAATGAAGTCCACCTAAGAACGTTGAAGGATATATGATGAGCCTAATCATCCCTTAAGAGCACAATATATGCTCATTACATTATCTCTTCTTCTTCTTCTTCTTCTTCTTCTTATTATTATTATTATTATTATTATTATTATTAATGAAGTCCACCTAAGAACGTTGAAGGATATATGATGAGCCTAATCATCCCTTAAGAACACAATATATGCTCATTACATTATCTCTTCTTCTTCTTTTTCTTCTTATTCTTATTCTTCTTCTTCTTATTGTTATTATTATTATTATTATTATTATTATTATTATTATTATTATTAATGAAGTCCACCTAAGAACGTTGAACGATATATGATGAGGATTTCCAGAAAAACAATTAGCCTAATCATCCCTTAAGAACACAATATATGCTCATTACATTACCTCTTCTTCTTCTTCTTCTTCTTCTTCTTCTTCTTCTTCTTCTTTTTTATTCTTATTATTAATGAAGTCCACCTAAGAACTTTTTACGATATATGATGAGGATTTCAAGAAATACTATTAGCCTAATCATCCCTTAAGAACACAATATATGCTCATTACATTACCTCTTCTTCTTCTTCTTCTTCTTCTTCTTCTTCTTCTTCTTCTTCTTCTTTTTATTCTTATTATTAATGAAGTCCACCTAAGAACGTTGAACGATATATGATGAGGATTTCCAGAAAAACAATTAGCCTAATCATCCCTTAAGAACACAATATATGCTCATTACATTACCTCTTCTTCTTCTTCTTCTTCTTCTTCTTCTTCTTCTTCTTCTTCTTCTTTTTATTCTTATTATTAATGAAGTCCACCTAAGAACGTTGAACGATATATGATGAGGATTTCCAGAAAAACAATTAGCCTAATCATCACTTAAGAACACAATATATGCTCATTACATTACCTCTTCTTCTTCTTCTTCTTCTTCTTCTTCTTCTTCTTCTTTTTATTCTTATTATTAATGAAGTCCACCTAAGAACGTTGAACGATATATGATGAGGATTTCCAGAAAAACAATTAGCCTAATCATCCCTTAAGAACACAATATATGCTCATTACATTATCTCTTCTTCTTCTTCTTCTTCTTCTTCTTCTTCTTCTTCTTCTTCTTCTTATTGTTATTATTAATGAGGTCCACCTAAGAACGTTGAACGATATATGATGAGGATTTCCAGAAAAACAATTAGCCTAATCATCCCTTAAGAACACAATATATGCTCATTACATTATCTCTTCTTCTTCTTCTTCTTCTCGACCCATTTCCTGGCTTCTCTCTTCCGCCCGATTTCGCCACGAGACTCCCTGACTGACAATTTTGACATCGCCCTGCCAAAGGTAAGTGCGGTGGGAGGCTGTACCTTGGTGTGGTGGTGGTGGTGGTGGGGGAAGGATGTGGCTAGGTGTGGTTAAAAGGGGGTGGATGAAGGTGGTGGAGTAGAAGTGGAGTTAGAGTTGAAAAAGTGGAAGCATGTGGATAAAAATGACGTTCTGACTTGAATTTTGAATGCAACTTCTTTTTTTTTCCCGTCGCCTGCTAAAAGTATACAAGTTCGCAGCCTGTACCTTGAAGTGGTGGTGGTGGTGGTGGTGGTGGTGGTGGGGAAAGGGTGGTGTGGCTAGGTGTGGTTAAAAGGGGGTGGATGATGAAGGTGGTGGAGTAGAAGTGGAGTTAGGGTGGTTTGAAGTTAGAGGTAGTAGTGTTGAAAAATGATGGTGTGATTTTAACTTTTCTGGGGGTATATTATGTTCTTACTTTTTCCCTTCTCCTGCTAAAAGTGTACAAGTTAGGAGCCTGCAATTTGGTATGGTGGTGGTGGGGGATGTGGCTAGGTGTGGTTAAAGGGGTGGATGGAGGTGGTGGAGTAGAAGTGGAGTTAGAGTTGAAAAGTGGAAGCATGTGGATAAAATGACGTTCTGACTTGAATTTTGAATGCTACTTATCTCTTTTTTCCTTCTCCTGCTAAAAGTATACAAGTTAGGAGCCTGTACCTTGAAGTGGTGGTGGTGGTGGTGGTGGTGGTGGTGGTGGGGAAAGGGTGTGGTTAAAAGGGGGTGGATGATGCAGGTGGTGGAGTAGAAGTGGAGTTATGGTGGTTTAAGTTCGAGGTAGTGCTGAGAAAAATGTGGTGTGGTTTTAACTTTTTGTGAGTGATATATGTCTTTTTTTTTTTTTTTTACTTCTCCTGCTAAAAGTATACAAGTTAGGAGTCTGTACCTTGGTGGGGAAGGTGTGGTTAAAAGGGGTGGATGGTGATGGAGTAGGAGTGAGTTATAGCTGAAAAGTGGAAGCATGTGGAGAATAATAATTAGGGTCCAACTTGAATTTTTGAATGCAACTTATCTTTACTTTTTGCTTCTCCTGCTAAAAGTATACAAGTTAGAGCCTGTACCTTGGTGGAGGAAGGGTGGTGTGGCTAGGTGTGGTTAAAAGGGGTGGTGGTGGCTGGTGATGGAGTAGGTGGAGTTATAGCCAAAAAGTGGAAGCATGTGGAGAAAATGATGGTCCAACTTGAATTTTGGAATGCAACTTATCTCTATACTATTTTGCTTCTCCTGCTAAAAGTGTACAAATTAGGAGCCTGTATACCTTGGTGTGGTGGTGGTGGTGGTGGTGGGGGAAGGGTGGTGTGGCTAGATGTGGTTAAAAGGGGGTGGATGATGCAGGTGGTGGAGTAGAAGTGGAGTTACGGTGGATGAAATTTAGAGGTAGTGCTAAAAAAATCTATTCTTCATATGAATCTTTGCGTGGTACATATCATAACCCTATCCCCTTCCTTACTACCACTACCTCTACTACTACTACTACTACTACTACTACTACTACTACTACTACTACTACTACTACTTTAGGTCACAGAGGAGAACATTGAGCAGCTGCGACTACTACTGCCGGAACTATCGAACTATCTGGTCGTGGGGAAGGTGGTTGCTGTTCTGCCCCTTCTGCACCATCTGTATTTAAGCCAGCAGGATGAGTTGGTTAGTTTGAGATGTTTTAGCTGTGATGACCTAAGTTTATGGTCCCATTTCTCAGTTATGGTGCAAGTTATGGTGATGGTGGATATAGAATGGTAGATAGAGAATTTAATGGGCTTTCTAACCACACCAAGCAAACTAAAATATCTTTGAAAATAATGGAGAAAAATGAGAAAACCTGAAGAGGTGTGTGAGGGGAAATGGTGAGTTTGGTATGGTGCCCTAACTTCATGGCCCCATTGCTCGGTTATGGTGCAATTTATGGTGATGGTGGATATGAAATGGCAGATAGAGAATTTAATTGGCTTTCTAACCACACCAAGCAAACTAAAATACCTTTGAGGATAGTGGAGAAAAATGGGAAAAAGGAGGTGTGTGAGGGCTGCTGTAGAAATGGAATGCCTTCTACTACTGTATTAAGAGCCAATGATCTTCATACATAATAGCAAAAGGAAAGTGTATATTGTTTCATGTTACTTGCTTGCACACACCCCTTTAGTTTTTCCCATTTTTCTCCATTATTCTCTAAGGTATTTGAGTTGGCTTGGTGTGGTTGAAAGCCAATTCAATTCTCTATACCATTTTCAATCCACCATCACCATAACTTGCACCATAACTGAGAAATGGGGCCATGAACTTAGGGCACCATTACTAACAAATCATTTTTCCTTCTCAGTTTTTCCCATTTTTCCATTATTCTCAAAGGCATTTTAGTTTGCTTGGTGTGGTTGGAAAGCCAATTCAATTTTCTATCTACCATTCTTGTCCCATTATAGCTTGCAACAAAACTGAGAAATGTCTGTGTGTGTTCAGAATTCTTGTATTTTTTTTTTTTTTTTAATTAAAACGTACGAGTACCTCGCTTTTTTTTTTTTTTTTTGAAATTATAAAGTACGAGTTCCTCGGTACGAATTCTTGTATTTTTTTTTTTTTTTTTTTTTTATTCGCAGATTTGGGGGGCGAATTCTTGTTTTTTTTTTTTTTTTTTTAATTAAAAAGTAAATCTTGTATATTTTTTTTTTTTTTTTGCATATTTGTGGGGATTTTTTATTTTTTTATTCGCAGGTTTGGGGGGATTTTTTTTTAGAAAAGGACGAGTTCCTCGGTACGAATTCTTGTATTTTGTTTTTTTTTTTTATTCGCAGTTTTGGGGGGCGATTTTTTTTTTTTTTTTTTTTTTTTTAAAGTACGAGTTCCTCGGTACGAATTCTTGTATTTTTTTTTTTTTTTTTTATTCGCAGATTTGGGGGGCGAATTCTTTTTTTTTTTTTTTTTTTTGTAAATCTTGTATGTTTTTTTTTTTTTGCAGATTTGGGGATTTTTTTTTTTTTTATTCGCAGATTTGGGGCGAATTCTTTTTTTTTTTAAATTAAAAATTAAATTTTTTATTTTTTTTTTTTTTTTTTTTTTGCAGATTCGAATTCTTTTTTTTTTTTTTTTTTCCTCGGTACAAATTCTTGGTTTTTTTTTTTTTTTATTCGCAGATTTGGGGGGCGAATTATTTTTTTTTTTTGAAATTAAAAGTAAATCTTGTATTTTTTTTTTTTTTTTGCAGATTTGGGGGATTTTTTATTTTTTTATTAGCAGATTTGGGGGGATTTTTTTTTTTTAAATTAAAAGTAAATCTTGTATTTTTTTTTTTTTTTGCAGATTTGGGGATTTTATTTTTATTTTTTTTGTTCGCAGATTGGGGGGTATTTTTTTTTAGAAATGGACGAGTGCCTCGGTACCAATGCTTGTTTTTTTTTTTTTTTTTTTTTTGTTGTTTTATTCGCAGATTTGGGGGGCGAAATCTTTTTTTTATTTATTTTTTTTTTTTATTAAAAAGTAAATCTTGTATTTTTTTTTTTATTCGCAGATTTGGGGGGCGAATTCTTTTTTTTTTTTTTTTTTTTTAATTAAAAAGTAAATCTTGTATTTTTTTTTTTTTTTTAAGAAATGAAAAAGTACGAATTTCCCCCCTTTTTTTTTTCTTACCCTGGGGGAATTTTTTTTTTTAAAATGGACGATTTTTACGGTTTTTTTCCTTCCTGAAATTTTTTAAAAGGACGAATTCTACGGGTTTTTCCTTCCCTGGGGAATTTTTGAAAAAGTGTGAAATGTTCGCTCTTTTGGGGCCCCCAAAGCGATCCGCGGCACAGTTCGGTGCCGGAAAAGTCGCTTGGCGTGTTCCCCCCTTCAACCCCTGTTCCCACAGTGCCCCAGCTTGCCGGGGAAGGGGGCGGATTTTGGTTGGTGGGAGTGTAAAGAGGAAAAAAAAAAAAAAAAAAAAAAAACCCCGGGGGAAAACGCCAGAAAGAGCGCCTTCCCCCGGGGGAAAACGCCAGAAAGAGCGCCTTCCCCCGGGGGAAAACGCCAGAAAAGAGCGCCTTCCCCCGGGGGAAAAACGCCCGAAACGAGCGCCTTCCCCCGGGGGAAAAACGCCAGAAAAGAGCGCTTTCCCCCGGGGGAAAAACGCCCGAAACGAGCGCCTTCCCCCCCGGGGGAAAAAAAAAGCCAAAAAAAAAGAGCGCCTTCCCCTGGGGGAAAAAAGCCAGAAAGCTCTCCCCCTCCCCCAGGGTAAACCCCTCCCCCCCCAAAAGGGCAAGAAAGGGCCCCTCCCCGCCCGAGCAGAACGAGCCAGAAAGCTCTCCCCCTCCCCCAGGGTAACCCCCCCCCAAAAAAGGCAAGAAAGGGCCCCTCCCCGCCCGAGCAGAACGGAGCGCACTCCCTCCACCGACCGCTGTCCCGGCTAGACTGAGGGGAGACCAATCCTCCGCCCCGCGCGTTCGACAATATGGCGGCCCGTATTCAAAACGAGGCCCGCGCCATCTCTTCCTTCTCCTCCCCCTGCCTCTCCTCGCCCTCCTCCTCTCCCCCTGGGATGACCAGGCGATGCACGAGACCTTCACAATTGCCCTCCACTGGCTCGCGGCCGCCAAGGCCAGGAACAGACCGCCTCTCGGGGCCCCCCAAGGAGGAGCCCACCGAGCTAGCGTCTGCTCTCACTCCCCTCCCACCTCCCCACCCCCTCCCACTGAGGCGCGTAGCGCCTCAGCCTATCTCGCTGACCTTGAAACGTTTTCGGCCCTTGGCACCCCAACGCCAAGCTCCAATCGAAAGCGAGTGCCACAACTCGACTCCCCGGACCGAGGTCCACATTTCTGACTCCGCGACTTGGGCTCCAGCGGGAAAAGAAACGGCTTTCTCGGAGGCCGAAGACCCAACGGTTGGCCCGAAGCGGCGGCTCTTTCCGGACTTGGACTCCGGGGATCGATTCCCACATTTTCGACTCCGACACCTTCGCTCCAGCAAGAACATTTTCAGCCCACGCCAGCCCAACGGGAAGGCCGAAGACGAAGTGCTGGGGCACATTTCAACTCCGGGGACCGAGGCCTACAGCTTGGACTCCGTGACTTTCGCTCCAGCTAGAAAAGGAACCCACTTGGGCTATACCAATCCCTCAGCCAGACGGGACTTGGAGTGCGCGTTCTAAAAAAAAAAAGAACCCCGCGTGGTGGACCTGCTCTCACCTGCGTGGGCTAATCGCTAACCAAGCGTACCATCGCTAACCAAGCGCAGAGTCGTCGGACGACAGGAGTTGGAGTGCGCGTTCTAAAAAAAAAAGAACCCCGCGTGGTGGACCTGTTCTCACCTGCGTGGGCTAATCGCTAACCAAGCGTACCATCGCTAACCAAGCGCAGAGTCGTCTGCCGACAGGAGTTGGAGTGCGCGTTCTAAAAAAAAAATAACCCCGCGTGGTGGACCTGTTCTCACCTGCGTGGGCTAATCGCTAACCGAGCGTACCATCGCTAACCAAGCGTACCATTGCTAACCAAGCGTACCCTCGCTAACCAAGCGTAGAGTCGTCTGACGGCAGGACTTGCTTGGGCTGCGCTAAATGTGAATCTGTTAAAATTTCAGACCACCTCTTTGGGGTGACAATCTATATATCCTCCCCTTGTATCTATGTAAAAGCGTCTCTATAACAGGCCCTTGCATCTGTGTAATCTTGGTCTATGTGAATCTAGGTCAAATTTTGAGATCACCTCTTTTTGCCTGACAATCTATATATATTCTCCCCTTGTATCTATGTCAAAGCATCTCTATATCCGATCCTGGTATCGATGTAATCTTGATCTGTTTCTCTTCGATGAGTCAAAAAAAAAGGCCTTGCATTGGATTTTCAAAGCGTTTCCATGACTGTTGAAGGTTTGTAGAAAAGATAATCTATGAAGAGATACTGATGTTTCATAAGGTACTAGATACTGGCACGGACCTAAAACGAATCTTAATTAACCCTGTGGGTGTGGGTGTGGGTGTGTGTAGTACAGGGCAACGCTTACTGCGTCGTTGTTCACGAGACACTACTAGTACATAGTGTTTGTCCACTACTAAAGCGCCAGCTGCTGACGATGGGACACCAACTACTAATAACACACCACACCGGGTGCCTTCAATACCATGGCATGCTCGCAAACGAATGGGGAATATTATCCAATTTGAGGCAGTGAATCATCATTTTGGGGCAGGCAAAGTGAAATGATTTTTCTCTTTGATATATTGATTTTTGGAGTCTAACATCAACAAATAATAACCGAGTGTTTTAAGGTTGATGATCTATGTAAGTGTGAAATCTCTTCACTGAAGATAATATTTCATAGCCCGAAGGTTTTTCATACAACACCGGGTGCCCGCCGCGGGCCACGTGTAGGGAGACGTCTTTTCCTGAGAGGCGGAAAAGAGTAGCGATTATTGCTACGTAGTTTGCTTACCAAAGTCACGAAGATACTGATAGTTATTGAATTGAGTAACGGATGGCCGATAACCCAATTTTATTCTTTATCAGCGCTAAAGTATCGCGAGAACTGACCGCGATAACGCCCAGCTATGAGATTAGGTTAGGTCAGGTTAGATTAGGTTAGGGAAGGTTAGGGAAGGTTAGATTAGGTGAGGTAATGAGAGAGGTGAGAGAAGGTAAATAAATAATGAAAGAAAGAACACTAGAAATTTACCGATAAAAGAGAGAGAGAGAGAGAGAGAGAGAGAGAGAGAGAGAGAGAGAGAGAGAACCAAATGAGAATAGCGTCTATACCTCTGAGAAATAGCCTAGTCCACGCTCTCGTTTTCTCTAACTCCTCATTACTTTACGTGTTGTATCCATGTTTTTCAGGGTAGACTTTGAAATGTATAATCTTAAGTGGTACAATGATTAGAGAAATCAGTGTATATTTGATGTCGACACCCTCATCCTGAAAGATATTGTCTACAGTGTGTGAGGGAAAATGTGGAGTTTGTAATGGTGCCTTGATTTCATGGCCCCATTTCTCTGTTATGGTACACGTTATGGTGATGGCGGGCAGGGAATGGTAGATAGTAGAGAATTTAATGGTCTTTCCAACCACACCAAGCAAACTCAAATACCTTTGAGAATAGTGAAGAAAAAAAAGGGGAAAAACTGAAGAGGTGTGTGAGACCAACTATTTAACTCTCTTCACACAAAATTTCATGATCCTAAACCCTCACCATTTTTCATAATCATCAAAAATGTTTCAAGATTCGGGATGTCTTACTGCCAAAAAATGAAGTCCTCGGAAACATTCTCCTTAATTCAGATCCATTTCTCTCAGGTTTCCATTTGTCTTCGGGAGTTGGGATTTTGAGGGAATTAAGATCAACTATTTAACTCCTTCCACGCCAAATTGCATGACCCTAAGTGCTCTAGTTTACTCAGAATAAAAAAAAATGTCAACACTTTCAGATCTAAATTTCTGATCGGCTCCTCCTGTAAATTAGGCTAACTCCCTTCCTACCTGTATATTATATCCAACAATCCTATTCTACCCTTGTTAGTATTGAGACTCCTCCTCCTCCTCCTCCTCCTCCTCCTCCTCCTCCTCTTCCTCCTCTTCCTCTTCCTCTCTCTCTCTCTCTCTCTCTCTCTCTCTCTCTCTCTCTCTCTCTCTCTCTCTCTCTCTCTCTCTCTCTCTCTCTCTCTTTCACTTTCTCTCTCAACAGAAGACAAGGGGAAGGAAGAAGCAGCAGCCATCAGAGGAGGAGGAGGAGGAGGAGGAGGAGGGAGGAAGAAGAGCCAGGTTTCGCTCCTCCACTGGATCTCCTCAAAGGACCGACCGAGAGAGTGACGTCCGGCAAATCGCTCAGCAGTGCTTTCGAGGGCTCTCCCAGGTTGGTGTGTGTGTGTGTGTGTGTGTGTATGTGTGTGTGTGCGTTTTCCCTTGTATCTCTGTGTGTGTGCGTGCGTCTTAGAGCTTTGCGATTTTGCGTACATGTGCGTGAATCTTTCTTCTGTGTGTACGTAAAATTTCAGAGACTTTGATTATGTAGAAAAAGAGTTAGAGGCAAAAGAATTTCCAGTTTGGTAGCTTTCCTGTTTATTTTTGCGAAAAACCCAATTTCATAGAGTATTTTTTTCATATTTTTCGTTTTTATAAAGAAACGGTGCCTAGTACGCATAAAGATATAGGGATCAAGAATTTAGTAAATTGAATTCTACACAATTGTGTCTCTATAAAGTTTTGCTGTATCTGTCATAGTTTATGAGAAAATGAAGCCGTAGGTTGAAGGCACACTTACATCAAAATCGAAAAAAATTGCGTTTCTTAAGCTATTTCATTTAATAACTTCAAAACAAAAAAAAATTCGATAAAATACAATAGAGATGAGATTGTAGAGTGATAATTTTTCTTTTAAATGATACTCTTTCTAATCTTCAGATGTTATATATTGTGATCTAAAAGGCTAAAAACAAAAATAACTTTATAGTCACAGAAATGCATATCTTGATATAATTTACATAATAAGCCTTACAAGAGTGTACCGTACGTGGAAAATATTTGAAAATCGCAGAAAACTGCACATTTATATTTTTCCAATAGGAAACGAAGTGATTATCTTTCATTCAAGTTTTAGGTGAAGCTACATTCAGCATTTAGTCAAGTTATTTTTGGCATATTGCACTACATACTGTTTTTTTTTACCAGGTATTATCCTTTGTACATTGCAGGTGCATGCTAGACATTGCAATCCTGAGGCACACACTGGTGACACGTGGGCTTGCAGGTGCCAAGCTTCAAAGGGTCTGCTCTTGGATAGTGCTTCCTAATTACCTCTCAATCTTGCATGCTTCAGGTGTGGTGCTGACTTTAATCCAGTCCTTTTTTGTGTCTTTCACTGCAAACTGTTAACACATTGCATGCATTATCAGTAGTTAAAGCTCTTCACAGTTTCTCACCAGGTATTACCATTTGTACATTGCAGGTACATGCTGCTAGACATTGCAATCCTGAGGCACACACTGGTGACAAGTAGGCTTGCAGGTGCCAAGCTTCAAAGGGTCTGCTCTTGGATAGTGCTTCCTAATTACCTCACACGCTTGCATGCTTCAGGTGTGGTGCTGACCTTAATCAAGTTTTTTTTTCTTCTTCTTTAACTACAAGCTGTTAACACACTGTCAATGCAGTAGTTAAAGATCTGCAGAGTTTGTCACCAGGTATTATTATTTGTACTTTACAGGTGCATGCAAAACATAGTGTGTTGCCATAGTGAAGCATATGATGGATCCACAAAATCATGACACAGATATCAAGCTACAGCTGCCAAGGAAACGTCCAAGAAGTGATTGTATCATCCATTGCTCTGATGATAGTTGTGACATTCTGGTGTCACCAAAAGATTTGGACTCCTGGAACACATTACTTCGAGCAGCAGAAATCAGACAACATTCTGGTGTTTTGGAAATAGCCAAAATCCTTGAAGATGGACAAGTGCCAGAAGTACTATATCATCGCAAGTGTCGTAGTCTTTTTGCCATGAAAAAGGCTCTTAATGCTATCCTTTCTAAATCTGCCAAAGATACCATTGTACACCCTGCAGAGGTCAGTTTCAGAAGATCAACTCGTGATGCACCAAGTACTTCAAGGGTGTATGAAAGTAACTGTATCTTCTGTAGTAAATTCAGCAAATACCTGAAAGGACAAAAAACAAGGGAACCACTTATCCAGTGTGCCGAATTACGTGCAGATGACAGAATTCGCAATGCAGCAACAAAAAAACTTGATCAGAAAGTTCTCGCCTTATTAAGCAGAGAACTTGTTGCTGCAAAGGGACACTACCACAAGTCTTGTTACAAACTGTATACAAAAGTGGAGTCTGCTGTATGCTCTGGTACAGCCAAAGAGCAAGAACACACTAAGGATGCAGAGTATGAAGACGCAGAGAGACAAGCTTGCGAGGAGCTCCTCTTGTACATCAGGAATGAACTATTCCCCAGTCCTGAAGTACTGCCTATGACAGATCTCGCATCAAGGTTTGAACGATCTATGATCGGTCGTGGCATCAGCGAGATCAAACCTTCAACAAAGAAGCATTTACGTCGTAAGTTAGAGCGTGAAATGGGTGAATCTCTCCACTTTGTCCCTCTTGAGACAGGAAAAGTTCTTGTTTATCCAGACACCATGTCAAGAGATAGACTTGTCAAACAAGTCTATAATATGAAGAAGGATCTGGAAGATGCAAGGGTCTTAAACTCTGGTGACATGAGCAAAGCAGCAATGCAGCTGAGAAATCAGATTGTGAAGCAAGATGTCAGCCAGCCATGGCCGCCTAATACAGATCAAAATGTAATTCCTGAATCTGTAATGGAATTTATGTATACCCTGCTGACTGGAGAGAGGGACTGTGTATGCCCTTCTGACAGAGTCCAACGACTTGCTAATTCATTTGCCAGTGATCTTGTCTATGCTGTAACCTGTGGCAAAACCAAACCACCAAAGCATGTACTTCTTCCATTTGCTGTAAAATCTTTGACAGGCAACACAGAATTAATACAAACACTGAACCGCCTGGGTCACAGTGTATCCTACTCACAGATACAGGAAATAGACACAGCTCTCTGTGTCCAAAAGTTGGTAGTCTCCAAAGATAATATTGCCCTGCCAGGAAACATCTCTCCAGGTATATTTACAACCTTGGCATGGGACAATATAGACCGACTGGAGGAGACACTTAGTGGAGAAGGTACTTCTCACAGAGTCAATGGCATTGCTGTCCAGCCAAGTCTAGCAGGTCCTTTACCACAGAAACCTTTACCAGTAATTCCAAAATCCAAAAAGAGAAGTATCAGTCCTTCACCAATAATGCAACCAGTGTACAATGTCGGGCTGCGAGCTGGGCCACCAAAGACTGACACAATAGATGCAGACACCACGGCAGAAGTAAAGGTTGCGAAACTTAAAAACCATTTATGGCTCCTGACCAGACTGTCAGAACCTGAAACCCAGAGCATAAATAGTTGGACTGGGTTCAACTCTGGCTGTGAAATGTAATTATCTTATATTTTCATGAAACGCGGGTCGTCAAACTTTGCTTTTATTTTGCACTAAAACTGTAAGAGCTTGATAAAAAATGCATAGATATGATTTTGTGCTGAATTTAATTTCCTTATTTTTTTCTTCCTATAGCTTTTTTCATACAATGTACCATTTCGGATAAAAATGAACAAATATGAGAACAAAATTTTGAAACCCCTTTCTAAGGGGGGTCATGTGCCTTAAAAAGGAAAAGCGCCACCCTCAGAGGTAGGAACATTTTATGTCTTTAATCTATACCCTTTGAGATATCTTTCTGCCAATTATAAAGATTGTAGCTTTGCTTTACACCAACCAGCAATTTTTTGTAAAATATTACTGGACCAAAGGGGTCGCCACCTTCGAGGCGTGATAACCTCGATTAAGCTACCAGATTGACAGGGCTATCATACCAGAACATAAACTAGAGACATGTAGCAAGTGAAAAATACCAATAAGATTTGGTCACCCCGGATGGTACCGATTCGTGAATTTGAGGGTCCTGGCCCAAGGACTATATTGTTTGTGACAATGCACGTGATATTCTCAAGTGATTCATTGGGTTTAGTTCAAGAAATTTGTTTCTGACAGGCTGAAAATTGCTTTATCTAATACCAAATATTCACAAAGTCTTGCAGAAATTGTAAAACTCTTGAGCCAGTAAAAAGTTTGTAAGCTGGCAACAATTAATACACCACACTTGGTTTTAGTTCAAGAAATTCACTCGATGGGATGAAAAATTCTTTATCTAACAGGAAATACGCACGAGAAGTCTTCAGCAACATAGGAATAGGTGTGACGGACGTAGAATGAGTCGTCAGCACTCTGGCTCTGAAGGATTCTTTGGGTTATTAAATCCCGCAAACTGACCGTTGATACCAAGATGATATTTGGGTTATCAGAACAAACAACTTGAAGCCTTTCATGGCGTGCGGCGGGGCGAGGCAAATGGGAAATGCATATTCAGAGTAAAATAATTGGCTTATCTGAAAGCAAACCTTGAAGCCTTTAGCCAAACCTGCGTGGGAGGATGACTTGGTCAGGCAAATGTGAATTGTGTCGTGACACTGAGGAAAGTAAGGAAGTACGAATATACAGTGACAGTTAGGAAAGGAGAGAAAGTGGAGTTTTCTAAAGCCAAATTTACTTAAGCCTGCGTGGGAGCAAAGCCCCATTCACAGCGTGCCAACTCTGGGCCACGACAACCCAGCGACTTCTGCATTTGACAAGTTGGCTCCCACGCTCCAAGAACTTTTTGGCGTCTTGGTGCCGGCTACCATGATTGCTGACTGTCTGGGACATTCAGCCAACTAGTTGGCAGAATGTCTGCGACATGCTGCCAACCAGTATCAAGACGAGTCTCAACGCTCAATTTTTCAAATGGCGCCACGTCTACGACAACCACGAATCTGCCGACCAATTGGCCGACAGTCTTGACGGTCTTGACGATAGTCTTCCAGATTGTCTGTCAACTGGTTGGCTGAATAACTGGCTGACAGTTGCCAAGGAGTTGGCCGACGGTCTTCCTGACCGTCTTAACGACAGTCTTGGCGGCAGCCTTGCCGTTCCTTAAAATAGGGAATCGCTCTGTATTCCAGAATGAAATGTAGCGTTCTGTTTTGAACCACTACGGAACGGCAATTGTTCCGTACAGTATTTTATCATCTGAATGGTCAAGCTGATAAAATTCAGTATCTTAAACGTAACTTCCCTCCCTCTTGCCTGCACCAGCAGCGTGCTGCGGCTGTCACTCATGGCAGGCTCCAGAAATTTTAGGGTTGGCAGCCGTTCCTTTAAATATGGATCCATGTCCCTCTCAGCCTGACAGCCTTGCCCTCCCATGCAACACTTCACCTTCAGTCAGGCGTCCCCTTATACTAAGGCTGCGTTTACACCAAGCAAATCTAATTGATTCCATTCATGAAGAATCATTTGACTCAAGTCATTTTGAATCAGCACATTCAGAAGGCAGCTCCAAGGCAGGCTTTCACGTGTGTGGACCTTCACGTGTCGCTGAAATAGCAGCGCTGCTGTGGCCGAGGCGGCGTGGGCGTCACCAACGGACAGCAGGAAATTATTGTTAAAAGACCTGAATTTGGGAACTTTGGACATTGTTCCCAGATTTGTTGAATAATCCAGATAAATGTTATGACTTCTTTTGGATAACTAAAGAGCAATTTAAAATGTTGGTGGAGTTGACTGACTGGATCCTCCGTAAGAAAGCAGAACACTAGTTACCGACGTGCAGCTGTGTCACGCATTTCAGACGTGGACCACACAGCGCACAGTTGCCAAATGAGAATATCAGCCACGTCCATAACGCTTTGTGTTGCCATTTGTTTAAAAAAATATGCTGCGGAATGTTGTCTAGCAAATCATATGTATGGCGCGGCACGTCCTTCTGTGGTTCAGCAGCCTGCAATAGTCCTGTGGTAAATGAATACAAACTGTTGACTCTTTTCAGCAGCAGTATCCTTCCACAAAGCAGCCGTGGCATCTCCTGTCGGTGCATGGGATCACTGGGATCATATATCACACGTCGTTCTCCTGCTAAATTGACAAGGACGTCCGCTGGCATGGTGCTTGCTCCTCGGATGACCCGCCTTGACTAATGAAAAAATGGGTCCAAACCAACCAGTGACTCTGAATCATCATGACTTGAATTGACTGGATTTGCTTGGTGTAAACGGCTACATTGAAATTAGTGTGGCGAATCAAGACGAATCATGAATCGTGTTGATTTTTCACGAATGGAATTGATTCGATTCGCATATAAAAGGAAGGGAAGGGAGCACACAGCCATTTGGAAGCGAGCTAACTCTCCTACACTTGATATACCCGCGGTTCACAGGGTCATGGCTGGAACATGGGAGAAGGGGTCTACAGCCTCTTGGGTGTGAAGGTCTTGGCCAGCCTCAGAGTCTTCACAGGGTCATGGCTGGAATATGGGAGAAGGGGTCTACAGCCTCTTGGGTGTGAAGGTCTTGGCCAGCCTCAGAGTCTTCACAGGGTCATGGCTGGAATATGGAGAAGGGTCTACAGCCTCTTGGGTGTGAAGGTCTTGGCCAGCCTCAGAGTCTTCACAGGGTCATGGCTGGAATATGGGAGAAGGGGTCTACAGCCTCTTGGGTGTGAAGGTCTTGGCCAGCCTCAGAGTCTTCACAGGGTCATGGCTGGAATATGGGAGAAGGGGTCTACAGCCTCTTGGGTGTGAAGGTCTTGGCCAGCCTCAGAGTCTTCACAGGGTCATGGCTGGAATATGGAAGAAGGGGTCTACAGCCTCTTGGATGTGAAGGTCTTGGCCAGCCTCAGAGTCTTCACAGGGTCATGGCTGGAACATGGAAGAAGGGGTCTACAGCCTCTTGGGTGTGAAGGTCTTGGCCAGCCTCAGAGTCTTCAGGCTGTAGCTGTTGATAATTCTGATAATGTCTCTTGAGTGTGTGTGTGTGTGAGTGTGTGAGATGATGACTTGTTAGTAGGGTCAAACAGCGGTA
>NW_026112334.1:37500-42500 GCF_024679095.1 Eriocheir sinensis | reverse complement strand
CAGTGATTGTGAAGATGTAGATTGTGTTAGGAGTAAAGTCTTTAGTGGGTCTTGTAGTGAAGGAGTTGAAGTTTTTTGTGGTGGTTTGTATTTTATTGTCGTTGTTGTAGTTACTTAGAAAAATGCCATTAAAGTTAAGGGGAGATTCTTGACAACCACTCTTTTTGCCTATAATGATTTGTTAGTTTTGCTTCTCCTGGAGTTATAGTTGGTTTTAGGAGCAATGTCTTTAGTGGGAGTTGTAGTGGAGAAGTTGTAGTTTTTTGTGATGGTTTGTATTCTATTGTAGTGGTTGTAGTTAATTAGAAAAATGCAGTTAAATTTGGGGGAAATATCTCGGAAGTACATTTTTTTCATCAATAGTATTTACATTTCCAGTGATTGTGCAGTTGTAGGTTGTGTTAGGAGTAAAGTCTTTAGTGGGAGTTGTAGTGGAGGAGTTGTAGTTTTTTTGTGGTGGCTTCGGGTTTGTAGTAGCACTTGTAGTTACTTAGAAAAACAGTTAAATTTAGGTGGAGATTTCAGACAACCACTTTTTTGACTCATAATGTTTTGTTAGTTTTGCGTTTCCTGAAGTTATAAATGGTGTTAGGTGCAATGCACACCAATACCACATGGGGATATCCCTTCACTGGTAGCCTGGTAACATACACTCCCAGGTCTTTCTCTGCCTCTGTGGTGGATAGTGGAGTGTTTCCCATGTGGTATTGGTGTGCTGGATATCCCTTCACTGGTAGCCTGGTAACATACACTCCCAGGTCTTTGTCTGCCTCTGTGGTGGATAGTGGAGTGTTTCCCATGTGGTATTGGTGTGCTGGATATCCCTTCACTGGTAGCCTGGTAACATACACTGCCAGGTCTTTCTCTGCCTCTGTGGTGGATAGTGGAGTGTTTCCCATGTGGTATTGGTGTGCTGGATATCCCTTCACTGGTAGCCTGGTAACATACACTCCCAGGTCTTTCTCTGCCTCTGTGGTGGATAGTGGAGTGTTTACATAGGGGTATTGTTGTGCTGGATATCCCTTCACTGGTAGCCTGGTAACATACACTCCCAGGTCTTTCTCTGTGGTGGATAGTGGAGTGTTTCCCATGTGGTATTGGTGTGCTGGATATCCCTTCACTGGTAGCCTGGTAACATACACTGCCAGGTCTTTCTCTGCCTCTGTGGTGGATAGTGGAGTGTTTCCCATGTGGTATTGGTGTGCTGGATATCCTTCACTGGTAGCCTGGTAACATACACTCCCAGGTCTTTCTCTGCCTCTGTGGTGGATAGTGGAGTGTTTCCCATGTGGTATTGGTGTGCTGGATATCCCTTCACTGGTAGCCTGGTAACATACACTCCCAGGTCTTTCTCTGCCTCTGTGGTGGATAGTGGAGTGTTTCCCATGTGGTATTGGTGTGCTGGATATCCCTTCACTGATAGCCTGGTAACATACACTGCCAGGTCTTTCTCTGCCTCTGTGGTGGATAGTGGAGTGTTTCCCATGTGGTATTGGTGTGCTGGATATCCCTTCACTGGTAGCCTGGTAACATACACTCCCAGGTCTTTCTCTGCCTCTGTGGTGGATAGTGGAGTGTTTCCCATGTGGTATTGGTGTGCTGGATATCCCTTCACTGGTAGCCTGGTAACATACACTCCCAGGTCTTTCTCTGCCTCTGTGGATAGTGGAGTGTTTCCCATGTGGTATTGGTGTGCTGGATATCCTTCACTGGTAGCCTGGTAACATACACTCCCAGGTCTTTCTCTGCCTCTGTGGTGGATAGTGGAGTGTTTCCCATGTGGTATTGGTGTGCTGGATATCCCTTCACTGGTAGCCTGGTAACATACACTGCCAGGTCTTTCTCTGCCTCTGTGGTGGATAGTGGAGTGTTTCCCATGTGGTATTGGTGTGCAGGATATCCCTTCACTGGTAGCCTGGTAACATACACTCCCAGGTCTTTCTCTGCCTCTGTGGTGGATAGTGGAGTGTTTCCCATGTGGTATTGGTGTGCTGGATATCCCTTCACTGGTAGCCTGGTAACATACACTCCCAGGTCTTTCTCTGTGGTGGATAGTGGAGTGTTTCCCATGTGGTATTGGTGTGCTGGATATCCCTTCACTGGTAGCCTGGTAACATACACTCCCAGGTCTTTCTCTGCCTCTGTGGTGGATAGTGGAGTGTTTCCCATGTGGTATTGGTGTGCTGGATATCCCTTCACTGGTAGCCTGGTAACATACACTCCCAGGTCTTTCTCTGTGGTGGATAGTGGAGTGTTTCCCATGTGGTATTGGTGTGCTGGATATCCCTTCACTGGTAGCCTGGTAACATATACTCCACAACTTTCTACTCATGCTCATCCCTATACTGTCCAAACCCCTTATGCAAGAGTTAACCAGCATCTTCACTCTTTCATCCCTCACGCTGGTAAACTCTGGAACAATCTTCCTTCATCTGTATTTCCTCCTGCCTACGACTTGAACTCTTTCAAGAGGAGGGTATCAGGACACCTCTCCTCCCGAAACTGACCTCTGATTTTGGACACTCCTTTAACCTCTGTTCGGGAGCAGTGAGTAGCGGGCTTTTTTTATTCTTTTCTTTGTGCCCTTGAGCTGTCTCCTTAGCTGTAAAAAAAATAAATAAATAAAAAAAATTAGTTATATACTTTTAAGACTTGCCCGGAGATGTGATCCCTATGGCTTTCCTTCCATCTAAAGTCTCCATCAGCCTCAACAGTTCCCCTTTCTCAACCTTTACATAATTTAGCTTCTCTTCAGTATGGTTTTCGAGCCCCTGTCAAAGTCGGTCTCTTTCGTAAACACTTTATGAACATTTTTATTTTAATATTTCTGGAATTTCTTCGTCCTTCTCGTAGAATACACTTTTTTCTTTAAGTGTTTCCGCTCCGGCATTTATTTCTAACTTCCTTTTCCTTCCCTTCCTTCCTTTCCTTTCCCTTCCTTCCTTCCTTTCCTTTCCTTTCCCTTCCTTCCTTTTCTTTCCTTTCCTTTCCCTCCTTCCTACCTTCCTTTCCCTTCCCTTCCTTTTCTTTCCTTTCCCTTTCCCTTCCCTTCCCTTCCCTTTCCTTACCTTCATTAACCTTCCCCTTCCTTCCTTCCTTCCCTTCCTTTCCCTCCTTCCTACCTTCCTTTCCCTTCCCTTCCTTTTCTTTCCTTTCCTTTCTCTCCCTTCCTTCTTTTCCCTTTCCCTTCCCTTCCCTTTCCTTACCTTCATTAACCTTCCCCTTCCTTCCTTCCTTCCCTTCCTTTCCCTCCCTCCCTTCCCTTCCCTTCCATTTATGAATTTGTAAAACATTTTTGGTTCTTCCTCACAACTAAAAACTAATCTTCTTTCAAATTTAGCTTCCTCTTCTCTCCTTTTTTTCACATATTCATTTCTTTCTTTTTTTATATTTGTCTCGGTTATTCTTATTTGGTCTTGTCTTTAAATTCAATATCAATCCTCCTCTTCATATCAGTCCAATCTACCCCAGCGAAGAAACTCTTGAGTCCAATGTAATCTGCCTTTGCGGAATTTTCAATCCTTACTTTTCATCTGTGTGTGTGTGTGTGTGTGTGTGTGTGTGTGTGTGTGTGTGTGTGTGTGTGTGTGTGTGTGTGTGTTTCAATCTGACTGTGTGTGTGTGTTTATTTGCATTTTCTGAAGCTGTGTGTGTGTGTGTGTGTGTGTTTCAATCTGACTGTGTGTGTGTTTATTTGCATTTTCTGAAGCTGTGTGTGTGTGTGTGTGTGTGTGTGTGTGTGTGTGTGTGTGTGTGTGTGTGTGTGTGTGTGTGTGTTTCAATCTGACTGTGTGTGTGTTTATTTGCATTTTCTGAAGCTGTGTGTGTGTGTGTGTGTGTGTGTGTGTGTGTGTGTGTGTGTGTGTGTGTGTGTGTTTATTTGCATTTTCTGAAGCTGTGTGTGTGTGTGTGTGTGTGTGTGTGTGTGTGTGTGTGTGTGTGTGTGTGTGTGTGTGTGTGTGTGTCCATCTGTATGAGTGTGTGTGTGTGTGTGTGTGTGTGTGTGTGTGTGTGTGTTAAGAAGCTGTACAAACAGTAAATTGATTCATTGGGTTTCCAACAGCGTGATGTAATAGACGTGTAAATACCAGCAGCCAAGTATTGGGGGAGCCAAGGCCCCGGGCGCGCGGTTTTTGGTGCGCCAAAATTTCTCCAGTTGAGTCAAAGTGTGATTTTAGCAGGGCCCGTGAGAGGGGGGTGAAGCTGGTATCTTTACACCAGGGCCCGGTCTCAAAGGGGGCCCGGCCTCAAAGGGGGCCAGTCACCCGACCAGGAGGGAAAAAAATGGGAGAGTAAATGGTAGGGGCCCAATGACACTCATAGTACCAGGGCCCAGTGATGGCTCTCCCTGGCCCTGGATTTTAGCTGCGCTGTTCCTATAAAGTACACACCTTTGAGGTCGCTGGTGTTCCACGGCCTGACATTTGATGCTACTTTTACCGAGGACTATATGATCACCAAATCACTGTACTGCCCCAGGTGCCAAATTTTAAAGATTCGCCACTGGTAAATACATTTCTTCTCATAGAATTTCCTGTTTTACTCCAATCCATGTGTGTGTGTGTGTGTGTGTGTGTGTGTGTGTGTGTGTGTGTGTGTTACTCCCCTGTGCACTGAGGCAATGATCCACAGCCTAAAACAGCTAGGAAATGTGTTAAGGATGAAATAGGATGCTCGGAAACGGTAGTTTGAATTTTACGCTGAAAGATCCATCCTGCCGGGGGGGACTTGGAATGGACGGGGCAGCTCGGGGCAGACTGTCAGGGGTGGAGGAAAGAATAGGAAGGGAAGGGAAAGGAGAGGAAGGGAAAGGAGAGGAAGGGAAAGGAAGGGACAGAAAGGAAATGGAAAGGAAGGGAAGGGAAAGGAAGGAAGGGAAGGGAAGGGAAGGGAGGGGAGGGGAAGGGAAGGGAAGGGAAGGGAAGGTAAGGGAAAGGAAGGGAAAGGAAAGGAAAGAAAAGGAAGGGAAATAACAACAACAACAACAACAGGATGCTAAT
>NW_026112334.1:2500-32500 GCF_024679095.1 Eriocheir sinensis | reverse complement strand
TGGTACTATATGTCTGATTCAGCCTTCCAGCAACTCTTAATTACGGTTTAAAAGCTTTGTGAGACTGTACAGGTCTACGCTCGCTGGTCTGAGCATGCACCGTTCACAAGAGACCAGTGTTTGTAAACAATTTTTGACGGTGGGGACGCCAAACAACACAACACCGATTCAGGCATTTTTAGTATTACCGTCCATATGTACGTGTCAACGTGTGGTTTTAAGGTTTTGTAAGTTTCCTAAAATACAGATAATGAAAATTTGAATTCATCAATGTTGTTCTATCTGAAATATCAATATAGTATCGTTTTCGCTTATCGGACTTATCGCTAGCTAGTATCGGAATTGTGGATTTATATTGGGTATCGGTTATCGGTTATCGCCTATATTTGTGTCTCTAGTTAACGAATATCGGTTATCGCCGTTAAGGTTTTTCATTATCAGTTATCAGTTATCGGGAATAAGGTTTTCTGTTATCGTGCCCAGCTATGGGCTTAACCCCTACAACACGAGGACGCGTATACTGTGTCCTTGCGTGCCCCGTACCACATCCCAGGACGCGCATACTGGCTCGCTTTAACCAATACACAAGTTATTTTATCTCTATATTTACGCTTACATCTCAAAATGATCAATTAATTTATGTTTCTTTATGTGCACCATTTGATTCTGCATGTTTTCTTATATAATACATGGTGATTGTGTTGAGTTTATGGCTGAAAACTTGTTATATTCAATAGCGACATTTGAAATTTGGTGCGCGTGGCGACCCCGGATATGGCATGGGGCGCTGTTTTGGCCCGGCCGTAGTGAAGGGGCTAAGAGTGAAGATAAAGGCCAACTCTTGCATTAATAAGTTGGACAGCACAAGACAGCTGATAGGTCCAGGCACTCAACAGGAACAAAAAACACCATGACTTGCATTAATAAGTTGGACAGCACAAGACATCAGATAAGTCCAGGCACTCAACAGGAACAAAAGAGTGAAGATACCATGACTCTTGCATTAATAAGTTGGACAGCACAAGACATCAGATAAGTCCAGGCACTCAACAGGAACAAAAGAGTGAAGATACCATGACTCCTGCATTAGTTTTTTTAATCAGACTCTCTAAAAAGATGATAGTGAAAACACCAGTTAACTCTCACATCATTAAGTTGGACAGCACAGGACATAGGGAAAGCATGAGAGAGTGAAGGTATACCGGATAACTCTTGCAACATTAAGTGGGACAGACTCACCAAGGAGGGTTGGGTCAGCTGGGCATCCTTTACAGGGGTGGTGAGGGCGCAGGTCTTGGCCCTCAGGATCGAGTAGCTCACAGCAGGAGTTTCAGTATGTTCTCTGATTGGCTGCCACGACCTTCACTGTAGCCAATCTGAGGGGGTGTTAGTACATCAGTCGGGAACTTGAAATGGCTGAGAGTAAAGCTACAGGTTGCCAAGTCAATCATCCACTCCATCAGGAAGTTATTTACTTAATCTCACAGTTATTCATTCATCAGTCAGTCAATCTTACACACACACACACACACACACACACACACACATGCGGAGGTAGTGTGGTCTCCCCATAAGAAGAAACACAAAGAAACTAGGAAGAATACAAAGAATGGCAACAAAAATGGTTCCAGGTATTGACATACGAGGAGAGACTACAGGAAATGGACTTACCAACACTAGAACAAAGAAGAGAGAGGGTAGACCTAATACAAATCTACAAATTACTGAGCAAAATGGAAGTAGACAATGAGGAGTTACCACTAAAAGAAGAAATTACCACCAAGAGGAACACACAAGAGGACACAGTAAAAAATTGAGGAAGGGAAGATGCTTGAGACATAAAGAAATATAGCTTCCCGCAAAGAAGTATAGAGCTTTGGAACAGACTAAGTGAGGATGTAGTATCAGAAAGGAGTGTGCAAAGCTTCAAGGAAAAGTTGGATAAATGTAGATACGGAGACGGGACCACACCAGCGTAAAGCCCAGGCCTGTAAAACTACAACTAGGTAAACACACACACACACACACACACACACACACACACACACACACACACACACACACACACACACACACACACCTGATGTGATAATCTGTTGATGCAGTGGGTTAAAGGAGAAACAAGGCTAAGAGGGGATGACCAACCATCAAGACTTGACCTAATTTTCACAAAAAATGTTGAGTTAGATGAAGGAGTCAGTCACGAGTGCCCCTTAGGAAAGAATGGCATCAACTATGACAGGTGACAACTATGGAAGGATTTGAATACCAAGATGAGGCATATAAGGAAAAAAGGAAAAACTATGCAAAGGAAGATTATGAGGTTGGACTCAAGACAGAGAATTGCAACAAAATGGTCCCAGAACTCTCGAATATGACGTATGAAGACAGATTGAGGGAGATGGACTTGACGACACTGGAACAAAGAAGGGAGAGAGGAGATTTGATCACACTGTACAAGTTGGTAAATAAGTTTGATGAGGAAAGAGTTGGAAAGTTTTGTTTATTGGGTGCAACATCTGTGGTCATATGCCAGGGAGAGACAGAAGGGGAAGGAATTATAGGAGAAGGGAACAGACCCCAGGAGACGGGGGGACACAACCCCCGATTAATACCTGGTAGTAGTACCCATTCACTGCTGGGTGGACAGGGGCGTAGGGTATCGGAAAAGCCGCCCAGATTTTTCCAATCCGCCCGGGAATCGAACCCGGGCTCTCTCGGTCGTGAGCCGAGTGTGCTAACCACTGCACCACGAAGCCCCCTGTTTGATGAGGTGGATAGAGATGATCTCTTCTTAGCATCACTAACGCAGGGGCTGAGAGGACACGGAGGGAAACTTAACAAAGGAGCCTGTTTAAGTGACTGGAAAAAGTAAAGTTTTTCACATAGAAGTGTTAACACATGGAACAGCTTGCGGGAAGAAACATAGAAGCATGGACTGACAGGCAGCAGAAAGGAGGAGTATGTGGAGCTGGAAAGGATACAGAAAATTGTAACTAAAATGGTCCCAGAACAGATTGAGGGAGATGGACTTGACGACATGACACTAAACCCTTCATAGAGCACCCTGGTGTTGGTGGTGGTGTGATCTGGCCTCAATGGTGGTGGTGAATGGTGTTGATGTCCTCGCTGGTGGTGGTGGTGGTGGTGGTGGTGGTGGTGAGCCTTGGGAATGGAGCGTGTGGTCAACTCCACCACCTGGTTGGCGTTCTGGAAGGTGCTCCGATGGACCAACGCATTGCGACCTGACATCTTCACGCTGAAATAATAATAATAATAATAATAATAATAATAATAATAATAATAATAATAACAAATATGAAAGAGGCAATTTCCTATACCAGTGTAAGCTATGAAGAAATAAAAATTGTAGTAGAAATAATAATGATAATAATAATGATAATAATAATAACAATAATAATAATAATAATAATAATAATAATAATAATAATAATAATAATAATAATAATAATAATAATAATAATAATAATGTGTATTGTTGAGGAAGGGGTAGCCTATTATTTTTGAGACCCTGACTATTTATTTCTGTGCAAGGCATGATGATATTTACTATGGAGGCAATGTTACTTTCTATGTACCACTAAATCTGGAAAGTTTGGTTTAGTCGGCACAACATCTATGGTCATATGCAGGAGAGAGACAGAAGGGGAAGGAATTATAGGAGAAGGGAACAGACCCCAGGAGACGGGACACAACATCTATGGTCATATGCCGGAGAGAGACAGAAGGGGAAGGAATTATAGGAGAAGGGAACAGACCCCAGGAGACGGGACACAACATCTGTGGTCATATGCCGGAGAGAGACAGAAGGAAGGAATTATAGGAGAAGGAACAGACCCCAGGAGACAGGACACAACATCTTTTGTCATATGCAGGAGAGAGACAGAAGGGGAAGGAATTATAGGAGAAGGGAACAGACCCCAGGAGACGGGACACAACATCTGTGGTCATATGCCGGAGAGAGACAGAAGGGGAAGGAATTATAGGAGAAGGGAACAGACCCCAGGAGACGGGACACAACATCTGTGGTCATATGCCGGAGAGAGACAGAGGGGGAAGGAATTATAGGAGAAGGGAACAGACCCCAGGAGACGGGACACAACATCTGTGGTCATATGCCAGAGAGAGACAGAGGGGGAAGGAATTATAGGAGAAGGGAACAGACCCCAGGAGACAGGACACAACCCCCGATTAATACCTGGTAGTACCCATTCACTGCTGGGTGGACAGGGGCGTAGGGTATGAGAAAAGCCGCCCAAATTTTTCCACTCCGCCCGGGAATCAAACCCGGGCTCTCTCAGTCGTGAGCCGAGTGTGCTAACCACTGCACCACGAAGCACCCTATGTACCACTAAATGATTGACTTTTCAGCGCCTGGGGCCAGCACACGATATCCCTGTTGTGGACCACATGAAACGCCCTGAATGTTCTCCTTTCTACACTCTCACACGAGCACAGTGTGTGTAGCTTAACACACGAGAAATTAATCCAGACAAGGAAAGGTTTTGCCGGCCCCGGGGATGAAATCGGCGCCCACCACGGCGGGAGAGCCGCGTAGCACTCCTTAACCAGTCTGTCTGAGGCTGGCCCCTCTGAGCTATGGGAGGCTCGTACTACAGACAGCTCTAACCTATCTTAATGCTCTGCCCCCCTCAACTCCCTCTATTTTCCCTAGGTCCCTGTACAGCCTTCAGGGACAAAAAATATTGGTTTTGACAAGCGGACAGGTGGCGTGTTTATGTCACAAGGGGTGTTTTTTTTTTTTTTTTTCAAAATCCCCCCATAAATAAGCATTCTGGGAGATTTTTTACTTCAAAAATATCATTTTCCGGGAATCCAAGAAACACATCACTGTTTGTGTCATAACTCAGGAAGTATGAGTCCTACGTGCATCAAACTTTGGTCACTTCTGTTATGCCTATAGGCCATGTTGTAGCCAAACAATGGTAACTCTAGCTTAATATTAAAGGATTTTGTCAACACATTTGTTATAGGCCTTTGCCGGAAGCAATGACCTAACCCACTGGGGGTCCTCGGCACATCAACAGCAGGCCTCTTCCTCCACTTGTCTAGTAGCCTAATCATCCCTTAAGAGCACAATATATGCTCATTACATTATCTCTTCTTCTTCTTCTTCTTCTTCTTCTTATTATTATTATTAATCAAGTCCACCTAAGAACGTTGAAGGATATATTATGAGCCTAATCATCCCTTAAGAACACAATATATGCTCATTACATTATCTCTTCTTCTTCTTCTTATTATTATTATTAATCAAGTCCACCTAAGAACGTTGAAGGATATATTATGAGCCTAATCATCCCTTAATTAACCGTGTAGCAGTGACGGGCCAAATTTGTGGCTTTACCGTGTAGCAGCAACGGGCCAAATTTGTGCCATGATTTAAACCCCCCAAAATAGATGATGTGTAAACTGATCACAAATGCTTTGATATGTATTAGGAAATGGTTTGTGTGAGGGGTGATTTTTTCTCATTTTTCTCGCTTAGAGGGACCATTAAGAAACATGATCCCCGCTGCTACAACCACTGGGTTAAAAGGCCTTTCCCTCTAAGCAAGGGGATGTACTGAACATTTTACAACACACTGGGTTACTAAGTGAGCTGCTGAACATTTTACAGCTCAATATAACGGGTTCACCCTTTGGGGGCTTCTGGCGGGGGTAATGAAGGCAGGGCAGGAAATGAGTAGAGAAAGCTTACCTATTTCTCCAAGCTGCTGAAAAGCTTGTTGGTGAAGAATTACTTGTCGGTGAAGAGACTGTTGTTGAGGTGAGGAGTGCCCTGTGTTATGGAACCTCCCGGCACTGCTACACCAGCCTGCAAATATGTGTCCACTCTCAAAGTCTTGTACCAGGAAAGACAGCATGGGATAATATATTATGAAATCTCTCTCTCTATCAAGGGCTGTATAATATAAGATAATTAATTGATACTCTCTCTCTCATATTTGTTTTTTTACATACTTTTCTTCCTCTACCCTCCCTCTCTCTCTCTCTCTCTCCCCCCTCATATAACTCTATACATACAGCCAGGCCTATACTTTGAGGCAGTGCCAACATTGCCAGACTGTTGTATTCAGCCTCTTATATTTACTGACTTCCAACACAAAATCTGTCTTCTGGTCCCCAATAACGAGTTTCATTTATATTTATCATTGGCCCGGTGGTGGTAGCAGGTGGAAAGTGGAAAGTTTTGTTTAGTGGACAGCGCAACATCTGTGGTCATATGCCGGAGAGAGACAGAAGGGGAAGGAATTATAGGAGAAGGGAACAGATTCCAGGAGACGGGACACAACCCCCGATTAATACCTGGTACACTGCTGGGTGGACAGGGGCGTAGGGTATTGGAAAAGCCGCCCAAATTTTTCCACTCCGCCCGGGAATCGAACCCGGGCTCTCTCAGTTGTGAGCCGAGTGTGCTAACCACTGAACCACGAAGCCCCATAGGGCTGCATGCGGGTGACCACACTAAACTCAGCGATGTGTTTGAAAGCTGAAGCAGTCCGCTGGAGACCTTGCTCCTAGTGTGAAGGGGGAAGGGAGGGGGGGTCAGTTTAGTTAGTTATCAGGTAGTTTAGTTAGCTATAGTCCATGGACTCTTAACTTGAGCCCTGTGGCCTGGCCCGGGGAACCCCCCATTGTTTACAGACCTAGCGATGACCTGCGATCTGTTATGTTAGCTATTTATGGAGTACATATACAGTCGAACCTCGATTTACGAGTTTAATTCATTCAAGAATAATGCTCGCACACCAAAACACTCGAAAACCAAAACAAATTTCCCCATTGAAATTAATGTAAATCCATTAATGCGTCTCATATCTCAAAAAAACTATTTACGTAAGAACCATCTTACATGTTATTTTTTACAGAATTGACGTTATCTTACTAACAAGTAGAGATGATAAAGATATGAAACACAAGTCAAAGTGTTACGGTTGTTTCGGAGACTCCCGCAACCTCTGGCCATGCTTGAGGTGCAGGCTTCACCCCAGGGTTTAGCAGGTGGTTCCCCTATTCTCGGGGCACCGGAACTACACCCGACCACCAACGTGAAGCTAACTCGACATATCGTCCGAGATGGAGGGTGAACGAGAGTCAGTCACGTCCAGGAGGGCATACAAGATACCTCTCCATTAACATGAGTTGCAATAGCAATGATATTAATGACAATAATAATAATTACAAGATTATTTAATACTAAGCTATTCTAACCTAAAACTTATTCAAACCTAGCCATACTTTTTTTCTTTTTCCTTACCTCCCTCGGCTGGGCCTGGTGGTGGGCCCAAGCCGGCAAGTGTTTACAGCGGCCCCATCTTGCTTTCCCTTGGACAGTCCCATACAGTCCAGGATGATGGTGGTGGTCTTCAGGACAAGTAGTCTGTGGCAGCGACAGATTCAAACCCTCATCATCCATGACGTAGCGAACGCAGGACCGGCACGCTAACCACTCAGCCACCGTCTCCTTCCCCAGCCTGTGTTCCGACGCCAAATATGCAAAAAGTAAAAACATATGCTTCAATGTGTCATCCCAGACTATATATATAAAGAGAATTAAATCTAAGCCATCCTAACCTAACCAAACTTTAATTAAACTAATCTAGTCTTAGCAAGCCACTATCAAAACACAATATAAACAGAAATGTATCTCCAGGTGTCCCCCCCAAGACCATATATTTAGAGAATTAAATCTAAGCCATCCTAACCTGCCCAAACTTGCTGAGCTATCCTAACAAGACCTAACTTAACCCGGTAGTAACAAGGGCCCAAATTTGTGGCTTTACAGTGTACCAGCGACGGGCCAAATTCTTGCCATGATATGTAACTTGATATATTAAGAAGGATATAAACCCCACCACTGACCATCAGGATCCACCGGGAAGAAGCCTACCGGCGCAATAGGCCAAGACGTAAAAATAAATAATAAATAAATAAATAAATAAATAGATGATCCATAAACTGATCACAAATGCATTGATATATATTATGAAGTGGTTTGTGTGAGTGATGATTTTTTTCTCATTTTTCTCGCTTTGAGGGAAGGGCCTTTAACCCAGTGGTAGCAGCAGGGATCATGTTTCTTAATGGTCCCTCCAAGCGAGAAAAATGGAGAAAAATCACCCCTCACACAAACCATTTCATGTTATATATAAAGCATTTGTGATCAGATTATGTATCATCTATTTTGGGGGGTTTATATCATGGCACAAATTTGGCCCGTCGCTGCTACACGGTAAAGCCACAAATTTGGCCCATCGCTGCTACACGGTAAAGCCACAAATTTGACCCATCGCTGCTACCGACTTAAGAAACATGATCCCCACAGCTACTGGGTTAACCGTACCTGCCGTGCGCTCTACTACCACAATGAAATAAAACAAATATATACAGCGTTGCACCCCAAGACAATATTTTAAGAGGCGGTGAGTATGGAGATGACCGTAGCCACCTCTCCCGCCAGTGACATCAACGGCAGTGTGGTGAGAGGCCTATCCTGCCTATCTATCCTAAACAAGTGGGTGTTATTCCAGAAAAAACACCCAAGTCTCATCACTTCACACTTATTTATATATTCAAGGGCTGAAAAATATCGGAAACATTAACAAAAAAAATGCTCGGTCAGCACTAAGTTATCCTAACCTTGGATTAAACTTAGATTTTAACGTTACCTCCTGTGAGAGCAAGATAAAAATTGACAGACAAAATAGGTCGATTCCGGCCCTCGCAGTATCATGAGCAGACCTCCAGAATAACACCCGATGGTCTAGGATAAAAAAGTTGGAAAATTTCATTTAGTCGGCGCAACATCTGTGGTCATATGCCGGAGAGAGACAGAAGGGGAAGGAATTAAAGAAGGGAATAGATCCCAGGAGACGGGACACAACCCCCGATTAATACCTGGTACACTGCTGGGTGGACAGGGGCATAGGGTATCGGAAAAGCCTCCCAAATTTTCCCGCTCTGCCCGGGAATCGAACCCAGGCTCTCTCGGTTGTGAGCCGAGTGTGCTAACTGCTAACCACTGCTGCACCACGAAGCCCCCAGGTCTAGGATAAGATACTGGTCATCGCTAAGTTATCCTAACCTTGGATTAAACTTAGATTTTAACCTTAACCTCCTGTGAGAGCAAAGTAAATATTGACAGGCAAAATATAGGTTCATGCCAGCCTTCGCAGTACCAGGAGCATGTATAACTCTAGAATGACACCCGGTGGTCTAGGGTAAGCACATGTGGTCAAGGCAACAACGCTAACCTACATATTCCCCTTAGAGTTAATAGGTTCACCACCCTGGGTCATCACCACCACATGCATCACCTAAAATCACCACAATCACCATCAATACCACCTCAGACACACATGAAATCACAACCATGACGATGAAAACGCAAAACAATCAAGAGAAATAACACTGAAATAAATAAATCTGAAAAATTCGTAAAATTCACCCCGCCCGCTAGACGAGTCACCCTTAAAACACTTCTAGCTCACGTTAACCTCCAATATTTCCTGAGTAACACAACCCACACCTCATATCTGCAATAATACAACACAAATACACCCTAATCCTTAATACAGGAGTACCCAGGCATCTTACACTGGTCAAAACTCACGGATATAAGGTCACGTATGGTTCGCTCCCATCCGCCGGTTACGCCCTTATGACCTCACCGCTAAACGCCCATAATTCAATATCTAAGACCCTCACACCTCATTTGACCCCATACATTAGGTCATTCAGCTTAGTTCTCCCTCTCATAGTGTTCAAAGTTCTTAGGTGTTACTGATAACTGAGATAATACGTCACATCCGCCGGTTACGCCCTTATGACCTCACCGCTAAACGCCCATAATTCAATATTTAAGACCCTCACACCTCATTTGACCCCATACATTAGGTCATTCATCTCAGTTCTCCCTATCATAGTGCCCGGAGGTTTTAGAGGTCATTAATAATAAGGTCATATATGGAGCCGGACACCCCAAGCCAGTTATATACGTGACCTTTCTGACCTTACCGGCTTATATCCCGCTCTCCAACTTCACACACACAGGAATGCAATGCACGTGTCGCCCTGCCCCTCAAACCCCGTGCCGCCACGTACTCTACTTTACCGGAAATCAGTAAAAAACGATGAGCTTCTGGACGACCACGGCGGCCATTTAAATAAGGTCACACGGTCGCCTTTGTGAGCTCACCCCTAAACCTAATTCATTGTTTACGACATTCACGCCTCATCTGACCTCATATATCAGGTCAATCCCCCTTCATTCTTCACTCGGTAGAGGTCAAAGGGCTTACTGAGTATCGATGATAAAAGTTCACACGTTAAGCTGATGGCCGCCTCTTATCTTGTATATATCACACATTTTCCGCCTTTTCCCCACATCACCGCTTGACCTCAAGAAGCATAGTGACCTTATATGTCATGACCTCAAGCCCCGTCTCGGTATACCCAGTAGTTTAAGAGAAAAAAAAAATATATATATACAAATATTTCCCTCACCAAACCGCGCCGCCATCTTACACCGAGGCCCCGCGGTCAGCCCACATTTAAATCCCCTTTTGATCACGTTCATCACACTTCTCGCCGTTATCGCCCATGTCAGAACAAGCACAAGGCATTCCTCACCTCTTTGATCTCCATGGCGTCTTTACAGCGGCGGCTAAGTCCCACGGAATCACATAAAACAGACATGACTCGTAATGGCGTCAGACGGAGCAAATCCACAGGGAGGAAGAAAAGCTAGTCACGTGATCATAAGGGAATAACTTCGCCGCCAACTTCCACGAAATAGCTCTCACATGTTTACCTTCCCATTTTTTCCATATTTCAGTGTCATTTCTATCGTTTTGTGACCCTATTTCGTCTCCAATACACGGCACAAACATCAGAGAAACATTTGTTATCACTGGAAGGCTAAATAACAAAGGAATAGGCTTGATTATTGACAGAATTATAGCAGACGTTATTTTCCCTCATTTCTTGCGTCTATGGTCCGTGTGTCTGGTGTATTATTACCTCACAGGCAATATTAACCCTTATAAAGATCACGGGTGGACAAATAACATCAAAATAAGGCAAATCAATCAGTCTTTCTGGTGTGTGATGAGGTATCTTTCAACGAGTTATTTCGCACGGAAAAACGACACCACTGCTGCTCTTGCTCTTGCTGTAATTTGGGTCTGGGTCTTGACACTTTGCGAACGAAACTGCAGAAAGTGTACCATTCTATCACCCTTCAGGACGGGCTTACAATAGGATAGAATGAGCTTATATGTGGGAATAATGGCTTCAGGGAGTTCTTATTAATACACTTAGTAGTCTCCCTTAAGTGAAGCATGGAGAGAGGGAGAGAGAGATAGAGGGAGGGAGGGAGGAAGGGGAATGAATCACGTATTAATTAGATCTTAAAGCCATTGGTTACAACGTTTCTTCCTGTATAAACTGGTAATTATATCGCTTTTTCTCTTTAATTAAACCTAAAACCGTGTAAATAATGGCTTTGAAATATTTAATAAGGGAAGGTGGACGTTGGAACAGGAAAACTCGATCATTGTTGTACCTCAAAACTAATAATTGTTCCAACCTTTACATAGATTTACATAGAAAATCAGACCACACAGACCCCATGGTCCAGACTTGGTGGTCTGTCCTTAAACCTAAGTGATTTTACATTAATCAGAAGACTCCAAAACGTTGCATTTCTACTCTAGTTGATATTAAGTTGAAGGATATGTATGCTGAAATGCTATATCTTATGCTATATCAAGCTGATTTAAACTTACGGTCACACATGCTGACTTCATGATGCATGCTGACTTGAAATAAAGGTCACAATATATGCAGTAAGTTGAGTTCAATGACGGCATTGTTCACTTGTATAATTCCTATGCTGAGCCTCTAAAAAGTCAGCATTGAAAGAGATATAGCCATGCTGACTCGATCGTATGCAAGCTGATTTAAACTTATGGCCATGCTGACTCATATGCTAATCTTAACTTAAATCCATGTTGAACTCCGAACTCAGCATATCAAGAAAACGATCATGCTGTCATATATAGACCACCATGCTGAGCTCAGAGTGGCTATACAGACTGAAATCAGTAACTCTTTAATGCATGCTGAGTTCAAAATAGGATCAGCATTGAGAAACAGCTAGGCGCCATCCTGAGTGAGCATTGCTGACTTGTTCATAATTAAACCCCTAGTAGCTAATAGTAGTAGTAGTAGTAGTAATAGTAGTAGTAGTAGTAGTAGTAGTAGTAGTAGTAGTAGTAGTAGTAGTAGTAGTAGTAATAGTAGTAGTAGTAGTAGTAGTAGTAGTAGTAGTAGTAGTAGTAGTAGTAGTAGTAGTAGTAGTAGTAGTAATAGTAGTAGTAGTAGTAGTAGTAATAGTAGTAGTAGTAGTAGTAGTAGTAGTAGTAGTAGTAGTAGTAATAGTAGTAGTAGTAGTAGTAGTAGTAGTAGTAGTAGTAGTAGTAGTAGTAGTAGTAGTAGTAGTAGTAGTAGTAGTAGTAGTAGTAGTAGTAGTAGTAGTAGTAGTAGTAGTAGTAGTAGTAGTAGTAGTAGTAGTAGTAGTATTTGTACCAGTAGTAGTAGTAGTAGTAGTAGTATTAGTAGTAGTATTATGTTGAGCTCAGAAAAGGTCATAGGCTGAGTTGAATAATTAAGCCTATCGCTACAAAAAAGCTTCCTGTACCGACATAATATTATGCCGACAAGTGGAATCAGTGAGTCCGTCCACTTGTCGTTAAAGCTCAGTAACGTTGCCGCGTCGCCGTTCGTGAAATCTCATATTTATCGTTTATTTGAGACTTAGCGATGGTCTGGATACATCGGGAAGTAATGATTTTAACTCTAATAATAAATGAGTGACGTTGTATGTGTCCCGGAGGTCAGGAAATGGTAAACACGGGAGGGTAAATATATGGCGACATGGCACCTTTACAAATGTGGTCATCAAGGTATCGTACTCGACGCCTTGAAATGTATCAACATTGCTCTAAATGCCAATTCCGGCCCCTCCAAGGACGGAATTTATCTTTTTGATTACCCTTACGATCCTAAAATAATAATTACTCATAGCTTCATGGCGCCTGGGAAGCATAAATCATATTTTGTTAAAGAAAGTGTCGTACGCTGGACATTTCTACGTGTTTGGGAATTAGAACTTATGGTTTTATGCTATTTTAAACCATTTTCTCATGTTTTGGTGTCCAATATTGGGCAAAAAGGGACGAGAACTCCATTTCTGGCCTCAAAATGGCGCTAGGGCTAACAGTTTGTGAGATATATGGATGTTCCTGAGCCATCACCTTCCTTAAGTTTCAGATCATGCCATTCCTTAATCCCTTACTAATTCCTACGTCCCTGGCGCTCGACAACACCAGAATTTTTCGGGGAATGCACACTCGTATCCTCTCAGAAATGCCCTACGGGGAGTATTGATGGCGATACGATTTATTTTCCGTCGCTAACTCTAAGACGCTGCCATTCAGTATTTCCTAATCGATTCTTACCCTCTTGGCACTGGAAAGAAAGGTAATTTTACGAGCAATCTTTTGATATCCTTAAGAAGGCTCTACGTGCATCACAGACGGAGATCTAAGCAGGTAAAGATTTCACCCCCCCCCCTCCTCGGCAACTCTACGGGGCTAAACTACCACATTTCCCCCGCGAGGCCTTCACACGAAAAAGTTTAAAAATTGAAAAATCGTTATTCCTTCTTCCAGTTCGATGAAAGGGGTTGATATATGTGAAGAAAAAAATACTAAAATTCCTGGTGCTATCAGAATTGCAATAGGCCTAAGACTGACGGAGTTAAGAACGGTTTTGTGAGAGCCTTCGACAACTTTGTAGGCCTATAACTCCTGAATCAAGGCGTGTTTGTAAATGCCCGATTAGTCGATGGTAGAGAAAATTCCGAGGAACACGCTGGTGCTTTCAGAATTGCGCTACTACTAATGGGTAGAGAGATATATCGATTGGAAATTTCGCACTTTTTCGACAATGGTGGTAACGTCACTCGCTTAATATCAATCCTTTCTTCTTCGTCGAAATATAATAAAAGTCTTATATTTTGACGAGGAACGTTGAAGGAGAATTATTATTAGGATTTCCAGAAAAACAATTAGCCTAATCATCCCTTAAGAGCACAATATATGCTCATTACATTATCTCTTCTTCTTCTTCTTCTTCTTCTTATTATTATTATTAATATTATTATTATTATTATTATTAATGAAGTCCACCTAAGAACGCTGAAGGATATATGATGAGCCTAATCATCCCTTAAGAGCACAATATATGCTCATTACATTATCTCTTCTTCTTCTTATTATTATTATTATTAATATTATTATTATTATTAATGAAGTCCACCTAAGAACGTTGAAGGATATATGATGAGCCTAATCATCCCTTAAGAGCACAATATATGCTCATTACATTATCTCTTCTTCTTCTTCTTCTTCTTCTTCTTCTTCTTCTTCTTCTTATTATTATTATTATTAATGAAGTCCACCTAAGAACGTTGAAGGATATATGATGAGCCTAATCATCCCTTAAGAACACAATATATGCTCATTACATTATCTCTTCTTCTTCTTTTTCTTCTTATTCTTATTCTTCTTCTTCTTATTGTTATTATTATTATTATTATTATTATTATTATTATTATTATTATTATTATTATTAATGAAGTCCACCTAAGAACGTTGAACGATATATGATGAGGATTTCCAGAAAAACAATTAGCCTAATCATCCCTTAAGAACACAATATATGCTCATTACATTACCTCTTCTTCTTCTTCTTCTTCTTCTTCTTCTTCTTCTTCTTCTTCTTATTATTATTATTATTATTATTATTATTAATGAAGTCCACCTAAGAACGTTGAAGGATATATGATGAGCCTAATCATCCCTTAAGAACACAATATATGCTCATTACATTACCTCTTCTTCTTCTTCTTCTTCTTCTTCTTCTTCTTCTTATTATTATTATTATTATTATTATTATTAATGAAGTCCACCTAAGAACGTTGAACGATATATGATGAGGATTTCCAGAAAAACAATTAGCCTAATCATCCCTTAAGAACACAATATATGCTCATTACATTACCTCTTCTTCTTCTTCTTCTTCTTCTTCTTCTTCTTCTTCTTCTTCTTCTTCTTCTTCTTCTTATTATTAATGAAGTCCACCTAAGAACGTTGAAGGATATATGATGAGCCTAATCATCCCTTAAGAACACAATATATGCTCATTACATTACCTCTTCTTCTTCTTCTTCTTCTTCTTCTTCTTCTTCTTCTTCTTCTTCTTCTTCTTATTATTATTATTAATGAAGTCCACCTAAGAACGTTGAACGATATATGATGAGGATTTCCAGAAAAACAATTAGCCTAATCATCCCTTAAGAACACAATATATGCTCATTACATTATCTCTTCTTCTTCTTCTTCTTCTCGACCCATTTCCTGGCTTCTCTCTTCCGCCCGATTTCGCCACGAGACTCCCTGACTGACAATTTTGACATCGCCCTGCCAAAGGTAAGTGCGGTGGGAGGCTGTACCTTGGTGTGGTGGTGGTGGTGGGGGAAGGATGTGGCTAGGTGTGGTTAAAAGGGGGTGGATGAAGGTGGTGGAGTAGAAGTGGAGTTAGAGTTGAAAAAGTGGAAGCATGTGGATAAAAATGACGTTCTGACTTGAATTTTTGAATGCAACTTCTCTTTACTTTTTCCCGTCTCCTGCTAAAAGTATACAAGTTAGGAGCCTGTACCTTGAAGTGGTGGTGGTGGTGGTGGTGGTGGTGGGGAAAGGGTGGTGTGGTTAAAGGGGGTTGGATGATGAAGGTGGTGGAGTAAGTGGAGTTAGGGTGGTTTGAAGTTAGAGGTAGTAGTGTTGAAAAATGATGGTGTGATTTTAACTTTTCTGGGGTATATTATGTTCTTACTTTTTCCTTCTCCTGCTAAAAGTGCAAGTTAGGAGCCTGCAATTTGGTATGGTGGTGGGGAAGGATGTGGCTAGGTGTGGTTAAAAGGGGTGGATGGAGGTAGTGGTGGAGTAGAAGTGGAGTTAGAGTTGAAAAAGTGGAAGCCTGTGGATAAAAATGACGTTCTGACTTGAATTTTTGAATGCTACTTATCTCTACTTTTTCCCTTCTCCTGCTAAAAGTATACAAGTTAGGAGCCTGTACCTTGAAGTGGTGGTGGTGGTGGTGGTGGTGGTGGTGGGGAAAGGGTGTGGTTAAAAGGGGGTGGATGATGCAGGTGGTGGAGTAGAAGTGGAGTTATGGTGGTTTAAGTTCGAGGTAGTGCTGAGAAAAATGTGGTGTGGTTTTAACTTTTTGTGAGTGATATATGTCTTTTTTTTCCCTTCTCCTGCTAAAAGTATACAAGTTAGGAGTCTGTACCTTGGTGGGGGAAGGGTGTGGTTAAAAGGGGGTGGATGGTGATGGAGTAGGAGTGGAGTTATAGCTGAAAAAGTGGAAGCATGTGGAGAATAATAATTAGGGTCCAACTTGAATTTTTGAATGCAACTTATCTTTACTTTTTTGCTTCTCCTGCTAAAAGTATACAAGTTAGGAGCCTGTACCTTGGTGGAGGAAGGGTGGTGTGGCTAGGTGTGGTTAAAAGGGGGTGGTGGCTGGTGATGGAGTAGGAGTGGAGTTATAGCCAAAAAAGTGGAAGCATGTGGAGAAAAATGATGGTCCAACTTGAATTTTGGAATGCAACTTATCTCTATACTATTTTGCTTCTCCTGCTAAAAGTGTACAAATTAGGAGCCTGTATACCTTGGTGTGGTGGTGGTGGTGGTGGTGGGGGAAGGGTGGTGTGGCTAGATGTGGTTAAAAGGGGGTGGATGATGCAGGTGGTGGAGTAGAAGTGGAGTTACGGTGGATGAAATTTAGAGGTAGTGCTAAAAAAATCTATTCTTCATATGAATCTTTGCGTGGTACATATCATAACCCTATCCCCTTCCTTACTACCACTACCTCTACTACTACTACTACTACTACTACTACTACTACTACTACTACTACTACTACTGCTACTGTACGTCACAGAGGAGAACATTGAGCAGCTGCGACTACTATGTACTGCCGGAACCATCGAACTATCTGGTCGTGGGGAAGGTGGTTGCTGTTCCGCCCCTTCTGTACCATCTGTACTTAAGCCAGCAGGATGACTTGGTTAGTTAGTTTGAGATGTTTTAGCTGTGATGACCTAAGTTTATGGTCCCATTTCTCAGTTTTATGGTGCAAGGTAGGGTGATGGTGGATATGGAATGGTAGATAGTAGAATTGAATGGGCTTTCTAACCAAGCAAACTCAAATATCTTTGAGAATAATGGAGAAAAATGAGAAAACCTGAAGAGGTGTGTGAGGGGAAAGGGTGAGTTTGGTATGGTGCCCTAACATCATGGCCCCTTGTGGTTATGGTGATGGTAGATATGAATAGATGGATTGAATTGTAACCCACCAAAGCAAATTAGCTCAAATACCACTGAGAATAATGAAGAAAAATGGAAAAAACTAAGGAGGTGTGTGAGGCCGGGCTGCTGTAGAAATGGAATGCCTTCTACTACTGTATTAAGAGCCAATGATCTTCATACATAATAGCAAAAGGAAAGTGTATATTGTTTCATGTTACTTGCTTGCACACACCCCTTTAGTTTTTCCCATTTTTCTCCATTATTCTCTAAGGTATTTGAGTTGGCTTGGTGTGGTTGGAAAGCCAATTCAATTCTCTATCTACCATTTTCAATCCACCATCACCATAACTTGCACCATAACTGAGAAATGGGGCCATGAACTTAGGGCACCATTACTAACAAATCATTTTTTCCTCACACCTCTTCAGTTTTCCCATTTTTCCATTATTCTCAAAGGCATTTTAGTTTGCTTGGTGTGGTTGGAAAGCCAATTCAATTTTCTATCTACCATTCCCTGTCCACCATTGCCATAGCTTGCACCAGAACTGAGAAATGTCTGTGTGTGTTCAGAATTCTTGTATTTTTTTTTTTTAATTAAAACGTACGAGTACCTCGCTTTTTTTTTTTTTTTTTTTTGAAATTATAAAGTACGAGTTCCTCGGTACGAATTCTTGTATTTTTTTTTTTTTTTTTTTTTATTCGCAGATTTGGGGGGCGAATTATTTTTTTTTTTTTTTTAATTAAAAAGTAAATATTGTATTTTTTTTTTTTTTTTTTTTTTTGCAGATTTGGGGGGATTTTTTATTTATTTTTTTTTTATTCGCAGGTTTGGGGGGATTTTTTTTTTAGAAAAGGACGAGTTCCTCGGTACGAATTCTTGTATTTTTTTTTTTTTTTTTTTTTTTTTTATTCGCAGATTTGGGGGGCGAATTTTTTTTTTTTTTTTTTTTTTTTTAAGTACGAGTTCCTCGGTACGAATTCTTGTATTTTTTTTTTTTTTTTTTTTTATTCGCAGATTTGGGGGGCGAATTATTTTTTTTTTTTTTTTAATTAAAAAGTAAATCTTGTTTTTTTTTTTTTTTTTTTTTTTTTTATATTTTTGGGGTTTTTTTTTTTTTTTTTTTATTCGCATTTTTGGGGGGCGAATTTTTTTTTTTTTTTTTAAATTAAAAAGTAAATCTTTTTTTTTTTTTTTTTTTTTTTTTTGCATATTCGAATTGTTTTTTTTTTTTTTTTTCCTAGGTACAAATTATTGGTTTTTTTTTTTTTTTATTATCAGATTTTGGGGGGGAATTATTTTTTTTTTTTTTTAATAAAAATTAAATCTTGTATTTTTTTTTTTTTTGCAGATTTGGGGATTTTTTTTTTTTTTTATTCGCAGATTTGGGGGGCGAATTCTTTTTTTTTTTTTAAATTAAAAATTAAATTTTTTATTTTTTTTTTTTTTTTTTTTTTTGCAGATTTGGGGGATTTTTTATTTTTTTTTTTTTTATTCGCAGATTTGGGGGGATTTTTTTTTAGAAAAGGACGAGTTCCTCGGTACGAATTCTTGTATTTTTTTTTTTTTTTTTTTGTTGTTTTATTCGCAGATTTGGGGGGCGAATTCTTTTTTTTATTTATTATTTTTTTTATTAAAAAGTAAATCTTGTATTTTTTTTTTTTTATTCGCAGATTTGGGGGGCGAATTCTTTTTTTTTTTTTTTTTTTTTAATTAAAAATTAAATATTTTATTTTTTTTTTTTTTTTAAGAAATGAAAAAGTACGAGTTTCCCCCCTTTTTTTTTTTTCTTACCCTGGGGGAATTTTTTTTTAAAAAGGACGAATTCTACGGTTTTTTTTTTTCCTTCCCCTGGGGGAATTTTTTTTTTAAAAAGGACGAATTCTACGGGTTTTTTTTTCCTTCCCCTGGGGGAATTTTTTGAAAAAGTGTGAAATGTTCGCTCTTTTGGGGGCCCGCCAAAGCGATCCGCGGCACAGTTCGGTGCCGGAAAAGTCGCCCCGGCGTGTTCCCCCCCCTTCAACCCCCTGTTCCCCACAGTGCCCCCAGCTTGCCGGGGGAAGGGGGGCGGATTTTTGGTTGGTGGGGGGAGTGTAAAGAGAGGGCAAAAAAAAAAAAAAAAAAAATCTGGGAAAACGCCAGAAAGAGCGCCTTCGGGGAAAACGCCAGAAAGAGCGCCTTCCCGGGGAAAACGCCAGAAGAGCGCCTTCCCCGGGGAAAACGCCTGAAACGAGCGCCTTCCGGGGAAAAAAGCCAAAAGAGCGCCTTCCCTGGGGGAAAAAGCCAGAAGCTCTCCCTCCCCAGGGTAAACCCTCCCCCAAAAGGGCAAGAAAGGGCCCCTCCCCTGAGCAGAACGAGCCAGAAAGCTCTCCCCTCCCCAGGGTAACCCCCCAAAAAAGGCAAGAAAGGGCCCTCCCGCCTGAGCAGAACGGAGCGCACTCCTCCACCGACCGCTGTCCTGGCTAGACTGAGGGGAGACCAATCCTCCGCCCCGCGCGTTCGACAATATGGCGGCCTGTATTCAAACGAGGCCCGCGCCATCTCTTCCTTCTCCTCCCCCTGCCTCTCCTCGCCCTCCTCCTCTCCCCCTGGGATGACCAGGCGATGCACGAGACCTTCACAATTGCCCTCCACTGGCTCGCGGCCGCCACGGCCAGGCCCAGACCGCCTCTCGGGGCCCCCCAAGGAGGAGCCCCCCGAGCTAGCGTCTGCTCGCACTCGCCACCCTCCCCCACCTCCCACTGAGGCGCGTAGCGCCTCAGCCTATCTCGCTGACCTTGAAACGTTTTCGGCCCTTGGCACCCCAACGCCAAGCTCCAATCGAAAGCGAGTGCCACAACTCGACTCCCCGGACCGAGGTCCACATTTCTGACTCCGCGACTTGGGCTCCAGCGGGAAAAGAAACGGCTTTCTCGGAGGCCGAAGACCCAACGGTTGGCCCGAAGCGGCGGCTCTTTCCGGACTTGGACTCCGGGGATCGATTCCCACATTTTCGACTCCGACACCTTCGCTCCAGCAAGAACATTTTCAGCCCACGCCAGCCCAACGGGAAGGCCGAAGACGAAGTGCTGGGGCACATTTCAACTCCGGGGACCGAGGCCTACAACTTGGACTCCGTGACTTTCGCTCCAGCTAGAAAAGGAACCCACTTGGGCTAGACCAATCCCTCAGCCAGACGGGACTTGGAGTGCGCGTTCTAAAAAAAAAAAAGAACCCCGCGTGGTGGACCTGTTCTCACCTGCGTGGGCTAATCGCTAACCAAGCGTACCATCGCTAACCAAGCGCAGAGTCGTCGGACGACAGGAGTTGGAGTGCGCGTTCTAAAAAAAAAAGAACCCCGCGTGGTGGACCTGTTCTCACCTGCGTGGGCTAATCGCTAACCAAGCGTACCATCGCTAACCAAGCGCAGAGTCGTCTGCCGACAGGAGTTGGAGTGCGCGTTCTAAAAGTCAAATTACCCCGCGTGGTGGACCTGTTCTCACCTGCGTGGGCTAATCGCTAACCGAGCGTACCATCGCTAACCAAGCGTACCATTGCTAACCAAGCGTACCCTCGCTAACCAAGCGTAGAGTCGTCTGACGGCAGGACTTGCTTGGGCTGCGCTAAATGTGAATCTGTTAAAATTTCAGACCACCTCTTTGGGGTGACAATCTATATATCCTCACCTTGTATCTATGTAAAGCGTCTCTATAACAGGCCCTTGCATCTGTGTAATCTTGGTCTATGTGAATCTAGGTCAAATTTTGAGATCACCTCTTTTTGCCTGACAATCTATATATATTCTCCCCTTGTATCTATGTCAAAGCATCTCTATATCCGATCCTGGTATCGATGTAATCTTGATCTGTTTCTCTTCGATGAGTCAAAAAAAAAGGCCTTGCATTGGATTTTCAAAGCGTTTCCATGACTGTTGAAGGTTTGTAGAAAAGATAATCTATGAAGAGATACTGATGTTTCATAAGGTACTAGATACTGGCACGGACCTAAAACGAATCTTAATTAACCCTGTGGGTGTGTGTAGTACAGGGCAACGCTTACTGCGTCGTTGTTCACGAGACACTACTAGTACATAGTGTTTGTCCACTACTAAAGCGCCAGCTGCTGACGATGGGACACCAACTACTAATAACACACCACACCGGGTGCCTTCAATACCATGGCATGCTCGCAAACGAATGGGGAATATTATCCAATTTGAGGCAGTGAATCATCATTTTGGGGCAGGCAAAGTGAAATGATTTTTCTCTTTGATATATTGATTTTTGGAGTCTAACATCAACAAATAATAACCGAGTGTTTTAAGGTTGATGATCTATGTAAGTGTGAAATCTCTTCACTGAAGATAATATTTCATAGCCCGAAGGTTTTTCATACAACACCGGGTGCCCGCCGCGGGCCACGTGTAGGGAGACGTCTTTTCCTGAGAGGCGGAAAAGAGTAGCGATTATTGCTACGTAGTTTGCTTACCAAAGTCACGAAGATACTGATAGTTATTGAATTGAGTAACGGATGGCCGATAACCCAATTTTATTCTTTATCAGCGCTAAAGTATCGCGAGAACTGACCGCGATAACGCCCAGCTATGAGATTAGGTTAGGTCAGGTTAGATTAGGTTAGGGAAGGTTAGGGAAGGTTAGATTAGGTGAGGTAATGAGAGAGGTGAGAGAAGGTAAATAAATAATGAAAGAAAGAACACTAGAAATTTACCGATAAAAGAGAGAGAGAGAGAGAGAGAGAGAGAGAGAGAGAGAGAGAGAGAGAGAGAGAAAGGTATCAGAAGGGAGAGAGAGAGAGAGAGAGAGAGAGAGAGAGAGAGAACCAAATGAGAATAGCGTCTATACCTCTGAGAAATAGCCTAGTCCACGCTCTCGTTTTCTCTAACTCCTCATTACTTTACGTGTTGTATCCATGTTTTTCAGGGTAGACTTTGAAATGTATAATCTTAAGTGGTACAATGATTAGAGAAATCAGTGTATATTTGATGTCGACACCCTCATCATGAAAGATATTGTCTACAGTGTGTGAGGGAAAATGTGGAGTTTGTAATGGTGCCTTGATTTCATGGCCCCATTTCTCTGTTATGGTACACGTTATGGTGATGGCGGGCAGGGAATGGTAGATAGTAGAGAATTTAATGGTCTTTCCAACCACACCAAGCAAACTAAAATACCTTTGAGAATAGTGAAGAAAAAAGGGGAAAAACTGAAGAGGTGTGTGAGACCAACTATTTAACTCTCTTCACACAAAATTTCATGATCCTAAACCCTCACCATTTTTCATAATCATCAAAAATGTTTCAAGATTCGGGATGTCTTACTGCCAAAAAATGAAGTCCTCGGAAACATTCTCCTTAATTCAGATCCATTTCTCTCAGGTTTCCATTTGTCTTCGGGAGTTGGGATTTTGAGGGAATTAAGATCAACTATTTAACTCCTTCCACGCCAAATTTCATGACCCTAAGTGCTCTAGTTTACTCAGAATAAAAAAAAATGTCAACACTTTCAGATCTAAATTTCTGATCGGCTCCTCCTGTAAATTATGCTAACTCCCTTCCTACCTGTATATTACACCTACAATCCTATTCTACCCTTGTTAGCATTGAGACTCCTCCTCCTCCTCCTCCTCCTCCTCTTCCTCTTCCTCTATCTCTCTCTCTCTCTCTCTCTCTCTCTCTCTCTCTCTTTCATTTTCACTCATACTTTTCTCTCTCAACAGAAGACAAGGGGAAGGAAGAAGCAGCAGCCATCAGAGGAGGAGGAGGAGGAGGAGGAGGAGGGAGGAAGAAGAGCCAGGTTTCGCTCCTCCACTGGATCTCCTCAAAGGACCGACCGAGAGAGTGCCGTCCGGCAAATCGCTCAGCAGTGCTTGAGGGCTCTCCCAGGTTGGTGTGTGTGTGTGTGTGTGTGTGTGTATGTGTGTGCGTTTTGCCTTGGATCGATGTGTGTTTGCGTGCGTCTTAGAGCTTTGCGATTTTGCGTACATGTGCGTGAATCTTTCTTCTGTGTGTACGTAAAATTTCAGAGACTTTGATTATGTAGAAAAAGAGTTAGAGGCAAAAGAATTTCCAGTTTGGTAGCTTTCCTGTTTATTTTTGCGAAAAACCCAATTTCATAGAGTATTTTTTTCATATTTTTCGTTTTTATAAAGAAACGGTGCCTAGTACGCATAAAGATATAGGGATCAAGAATTTAGTAAATTGAATTCTACACAATTGTGTCTCTATAAAGTTTTGCTGTATCTGTCATAGTTTATGAGAAAATGAAGCCGTAGGTTGAAGGCACACTTACATCAAAATCGAAAAAAATTGCGTTTCTTAAGCTATTTCATTTAATAACTTCAAAACAAAAAAAAATTCGATAAAATACAATAGAGATGAGATTGTAGAGTGATAATTTTTCTTTTAAATGATACTCTTTCTAATCTTCAGATGTTATATATTGTGATCTAAAAGGCTAAAAACAAAAATAACTTTATAGTCACAGAAATGCATATCTTGATATAATTTACATAATAAGCCTTACAAGAGTGTACCGTACGTGGAAAATATTTGAAAATCGCAGAAAACTGCACATTTATATTTTTCCAATAGGAAACGAAGTGATTATCTTTCATTCAAGTTTTAGGTGAAGCTACATTCAGCATTTAGTCAAGTTATTTTTGGCATATTGCACTACATACTGTTTTTTTTTACCAGGTATTATCCTTTGTACATTGCAGGTGCATGCTAGACATTGCAATCCTGAGGCACACACTGGTGACACGTGGGCTTGCAGGTGCCAAGCTTCAAAGGGTCTGCTCTTGGATAGTGCTTCCTAATTACCTCTCAATCTTGCATGCTTCAGGTGTGGTGCTGACTTTAATCCAGTCCTTTTTTGTGTCTTTCACTGCAAACTGTTAACACATTGCATGCATTATCAGTAGTTAAAGCTCTTCACAGTTTCTCACCAGGTATTACCATTTGTACATTGCAGGTACATGCTGCTAGACATTGCAATCCTGAGGCACACACTGGTGACAAGTAGGCTTGCAGGTGCCAAGCTTCAAAGGGTCTGCTCTTGGATAGTGCTTCCTAATTACCTCACACGCTTGCATGCTTCAGGTGTGGTGCTGGCCTTAATCAAGTTTTTTTTTTCTTCTTCTTTAACTACAAGCTGTTAACACACTGTCAATGCAGTAGTTAAAGATCTGCAGAGTTTGTCACCAGGTATTATTATTTGTACTTTACAGGTGCATGCAAAACATAGTGTGTTGCCATAGTGAAGCATATGATGGATCCACAAAATCATGACACAGATATCAAGCTACAGCTGCCAAGGAAACGTCCAAGAAGTGATTGTATCATCCATTGCTCTGATGGTAGTTGTGACATTCTGGTGTCACCAAAAGATTTGGACTCCTGGAACACATTACTTCGAGCAGCAGAAATCAGACAACATTCTGGTATTTTGGAAATAGCCAAAATCCTTGAAGATGGACAAGTGCCAGAAGTACTATATCATCGCAAGTGTCGTAGTCTTTTTACCATGAAAAAGGCTCTTAATGCTATCCTTTCTAAATCTGCCAAAGATACCATTGTACACCCTGCAGAGGTCAGTTTCAGAAGATCAACTCGTGATGCACCAAGTACTTCAAGGGTGTATGAAAGTAACTGTATCTTCTGTAGTAAATTCAGCAAATACCTGAAAGGACAAAAAACAAGGGAACCACTTATCCAGTGTGCCGAATTACGTGCAGATGACAGAATTCGCAATGCAGCAACAAAAAAACTTGATCAGAAAGTTCTCGCCTTATTAAGCAGAGAACTTGTTGCTGCAAAGGGACACTACCACAAGTCTTGTTACAAACTGTATACAAAAGTGGAGTCTGCTGTATGCTCTGGTACAGCCAAAGAGCAAGAACACACTAAGGATGCAGAGTATGAAGACGCAGAGAGACAAGCTTGCGAGGAGCTCCTCTTGTACATCAGGAATGAACTATTCCCCAGTCCTGAAGTACTGCCTATGACAGATCTCGCATCAAGGTTTGAACGATCTATGATCGGTCGTGGCATCAGCGAGATCAAACCTTCAACAAAGAAGCATTTACGTCGTAAGTTAGAGCGTGAAATGGGTGAATCTCTCCACTTTGTCCCTCTTGAGACAGGAAAAGTTCTTGTTTATCCAGACACCATGTCAAGAGATAGACTTGTCAAACAAGTCTATAATATGAAGAAGGGTCTGGAAGATGCAAGGGTCTTAAACTCTGGTGATATGAGCAAAGCAGCAATGCAGCTGAGAAATCAGATTGTGAAGCAAGATGTCAGCCAGCCATGGCCTAATACAGATCAAAATGTAATTCCTGAATCTGTAATGGAATTTATGTATACCCTGCTGACTGGAGAGAGGGACTGTGTATGCCCTTCTGACAGAGTCCAACGACTTGCTAATTCATTTGCCAGTGATCTTGTCTATGCTGTAACCTGTGGCAAAACCAAACCACCAAAGCATGTACTTCTTCCATTTGCTGTAAAATCTTTGACAGGCAACACAGAATTAATACAAACACTGAACCGCCTGGGTCACAGTGTATCCTACTCACAGATACAGGAAATAGACACAGCTCTCTGTGTCCAAAAGTTGGTAGTCTCCAAAGATAATATTGCCCTGCCAGGAAACATCTCTCCAGGTATATTTACAACCTTGGCATGGGACAATATAGACCGACTGGAGGAGACACTTAGTGGAGAAGGTACTTCTCACAGAGTCAATGGCATTGCTGTCCAGCCAAGTCTAGCAGGTCCTTTACCACAGAAACCTTTACCAGTAATTCCAAAATCCAAAAAGAGAAGTATCAGTCCTTCACCAATAATGCAACCAGTGTACAATGTCGGGCTGCGAGCTGGGCCACCAAAGACTGACACAATAGATGCAGACACCACGGCAGAAGTAAAGGTTGCCAAACTTGAAAACCATTTATGGCTCCTGACCAGACTGTCAGAACCTGAAACCCAGAGCATAAATAGTTGGACTGGGTTCAACTCTGGCTGTGAAATGTAATTATCTTATATTTTCATGAAACGCGGGTCGTCAAACTTTGCTTTTATTTTGCACTAAAACTGTAAGAGCTTGATAAAAAATGCATAGATATGATTTTGTGCTGAATTTAATTTCCTTATTTTTTTCTTCCTATAGCTTTTTTCATACAATGTACCATTTCGGATAAAAATGAACAAATATGAGAACAAAATTTTGAAACCCCTTTCTAAGGGGGGTCATGTGCCTTAAAAAGGAAAAGCGCCACCCTCAGAGGTAGGAACATTTTATGTCTTTAATCTATACCCTTTGAGATATCTTTCTGCCAATTATAAAGATTGTAGCTTTGCTTTACACCAACCAGCAATGTTTTGTAAAATATTACTGGACCAAAGGGTCGCCACCTTCGAGGCGTGATAACCTCGATTAAGCTACCAGATTGACAGGGCTATCATACCAGAACATAAACTAGAGACATGTAGCAAGTGAAAAATACCAATAAGATTTGGTCACCCCGGATGGTACCGATTCGTGAATTTGAGGGTCCTGGCCCAAGGACTATATTGTTTGTGACAATGCACGTGATATTCTCAAGTGATTCATTGGGTTTAGTTCAAGAAATTTGTTTCTGACAGGCTGAAAATTGCTTTATCTAATACCAAATATTCACAAAGTCTTGCAGAAATTATAAAACTCTTGAGCCAGTAAAAAGTTTGTAAGCTGGCAACAATTAATACACCACACTTGGTTTTAGTTCAAGAAATTCACTCGATGGGATGAAAAATTCTTTATCTAATAGGAAATACGCACGAGAAGTCTTCAGCATCATAGGAATAGGTGTGACGGACGTAGAATGAGTCGTCAGCACTCTGGCTCTGAAGGATTCTTTGGGTTATTAAATCCCGCAAACTAACCGTTAATACCAAGATAATATTTGGGTTATCAGAACAAACAAACTTGAAGCCTTTCGTGGCGTGCGGCGGGGCGAGGCAAATGGGAAATGCATATTCAGAGGAAAATACTAATTGGCTTATCTGAACGCAAACCTTGAAGCCTTTAGCCAAACCTGCGTGGGAGGATGACTTGGTTAGGCAAATGTGAATTGTGTCGTGACACTGAGGAAAGTAAGGAAGTACGAATATACAGTGACAGTTAGGAAAGGAGAGAAAGTGGAGTTTTCTAAAGCCAAATTTACTTAAGCCTGCGTGGGAGCAAAGCCACATTCACAGCGTGCCAACTCTGGGCCACGACAACCCAGCGACTTCTGCCTTTGACAAGTTGGCTCCCACGCTCCAAGAACTTTTTGGCGTCTTGGTGCCGGCTACCATGATTGCCGACTGTCTGGGACATTCAGCCAACTAGTTGGCAGAATGTCTGCGACATGCTGCCAACCAGTACCAAGACGAGTCTCAACGGTCAATTTTTCAAATGGCGCCACGTCTACGACAACCACGAATCTGCCGACCGATTGGCCGACAGTCTTGACGGTCTTGACGATAGTCTTCCAGATTGTCTGTCAACTGGTTGGCTGAATAACTGGCTGACAGTTGCCAAGGAGTTGGCCGACGGTCTTCCTGACCGTCTTGACGACAGTCTTGGCGGCAGCCTTGCCGTTCCTTAAAATAGGGAATCGCTCTGTATTCCAGAATGAAATGTAGCGTTCTGTTTTGAACCACTACGGAACGGCAATTGTTCCGTACAGTATTTTATCATCTGAATGGTCCAGCTGATAAAATTCAGTATCTTAAACGTAACTTCCCTCCCTCTTGCCTGCACCAGCAGCGTGCTGCGGCTGTCACTCATGGCAGGCTCCAGAAATTTTAGGGTTGGCAGCCGTTCCTTTAAATATGGATCCATGTCCCTCTCAGCCTGACAGCCTCGCCCTCCCATGCAACACTTCACCTTCAGTCAGGCGTCCCCTTATACTAAGGCTGCGTTTACACCAAGCAAATCTAATTGATTCCATTCATGAAGAATCATTTGACTCAAGTCATTTTGAATCAGCACATTCAGAAGGCAGCACCAAGGCAGGCTTTCACGTGTGTGGACCTTCACGTGTCGCTGAAATAGCAGCGCTGCTGTGGCCGAGGCAGCGTGGGCGTCACCAACGGACAGCAGGAAATTATTGTTAAAAGACCTGAATTTGGGAACTTTGGACATTGTTCCCAGATTTGTTGAATAATCCAGATAAATGTTATGACTTCTTTTGGATAACTAAAGAGCAATTTAAAATGTTGGTGGAGTTGACTGGATCCTCCGTAAGAAAGCAGAACACTAGTTACCGACGTGCAGCTGTGTCACGCATTTCAAACGTGGACCACACAGCGCACAGTTGCCAAATGAGAATATCAGCCACGTCCATAACGTTTTGTGTTGCCATTTGTTTAAAAAATATGCTGCGGAATGTTGTCTAGTAAATCATATGTATGGCGCGGCACGTCCTTCTGTGGTTCAGCAGCCTGCAATAGTTCCCCTGTGGTAAATGAATACAAACTGTTGACTCTTTTCAGCAGCAGTATCCTTCCACAAAGCAGCCGTGGCATCTCCATGTCGGTGCATGGGATCACTGGGATCATATATCACACGTCGTTCTCCTACTAAATTGACAAGGACGTCCGCTGGCATGGTGCTTGCTCCTCGGATGACTCGCCTTGACTAATGAAAAAATGGGTCCAAACCAACCAGTGACTCTGAATCATCATGACTTGAATTGACTGGATTTGCTTGGTGTAAACGGTTACATTGAAATTAGTGTGGCGAATCATGAATCGTGTTGATTCTTCACGAATGGAATCGATTCGATTCGCATATAAAAGGAAGGGAAGGGAGCACACGGCCATTTGGAAGCGAGCTAACTCTCCTACACTTGATATACCCGCGGTTCACAGGGTCATGGCTGGAATATGGGAGAAGGGGTCTACAGCCTCTTGGGTGTGAAGGTCTTGGCCAGCCTCAGAGTCTTCACAGGGTCATGGCTGGAATATGGGAGAAGGGGTCTACAGCCTCTTGGGTGTGAAGGTCTTGGCCAGCCTCAGAGTCTTCACAGGGTCATGGCTGGAATATGGGAGAAGGGGTCTACAGCCTCTTGGGTGTGAAGGTCTTGGCCAGCCTCAGAGTCTTCACAGGGTCATGGCTGGAATATGGGAGAAGGGGTCTACAGCCTCTTGGGTGTGAAGGTCTTGGCCAGCCTCAGAGTCTTCAGGCTGTAGCTGTTGATAATTCTGATAATGTCTCTTGAGTGTGTGTGTGTGTGTGTGTGTGTGTGTGTGTGTGTGTGTGTGTGAGATGACTTGACGAGGGTGTGTTAATAGGGGCAAACAGCGGTACAGGAGACTTACAAGAGGCGAGGACAAACAGCTGTGGTTCAGTTAAGTCCTTCAACTAACTCGGAGTCGTGCATTTGATTTTATTTAATTTAAATTTTTTTTTTTCCACGGCCCAAAACGGAGGTAGATGGTTAAGATGAGTTACAATTTTTTTTTTTTTTTTTTTTTTACAGCAGAAG